>NC_080180.1:65731388-65906380 GCF_950295315.1 Erinaceus europaeus
ATCAGCATAGATTATCAGTCTTAGACATTTGTATAAATTTGCCTTACTCTTTTTATAGTTATGATTTGTGGTTTTGGCGCTACTTAGGGAATTTGCTGTGATTTAAGAGGTTCACACAAGGTCATTCTTTGGAGAGTTCAGAATTCCAGTAAAAACAAAAAAACTCTTCTAAGTCCTAACTGTGAGTGCTTAGCAATGATTTTTTGTTTAAAGATTATTGTTGTAACCCCACACCAGTAGACCCAATGATTAAACATGTATATATATATAATGTAATTACTATATATGATGTATTAATAAATATTAGTTATATTGTGTAAATATATATATTGCCTCCAGGGTTATTTCTGGGGCTCAGTGCCTGCACCATGAATCCACTGCTCCTGGAGTCCTTTTTTTTTTTCTCCTTTTGTCGACCTTGTTGTTGTAGCCTTGTTGTGGTTATTGTTGGTGTTGATGTCATTTGTTGTTGGATAGGACAGAGAGAAATGGAGAGAGGAGGGGAAGACAGAGAGGAGAAGAGAAAGACAGACACCTGCAGACCTGTGAAGCGACTCCCCTGCAGGTGGGGAGCCGGGGGAACTGGGATCCTTATTCCAGCCCTTGAACTTTGCGCCATCTGCACTTTACCCACTGTGCTACCGCCTGACCTCCTATATTATCTTTATAGACTTCAAAGTATATATACAGAAAAGAGTAGTGGTATTTTGGTTAGTGATAATATAACCAACAAACAATTAAAAATATATTGTGAGGTTAATGGTTTACATTAGTCATTAACACACAGGCACAATCTCTCCTCTCCCCTTGACTGGTGTCTAGGAAACTCAAGAGGACGTCCACGTCCTTTCATACTGTCCTTTGCCCTCCTTTCCCATAGTCCATTGCCTCTGTGTAATAGGCCACACCCAGTCCAAGTTTCACTTTGTCTTTTTCCTTAATATTCATTGTCCTTACTTTCCACCTATAAGCGAGATAATCTGTTATGGTCTTCATCTGCCTTGTCTCACTCAATATGGTGCCTGTCAGTTCTGGCCTAGCTATTGCAGTGGAGAAGACCTTATCCTTTTTAATTGTTGCATAGAACTATTTTAACATTTTAGTTTAAAGAGACTTTTCCTGCGAGAATCACAGTTACAGGATATACTTTAATTGTTTATTTTCAGACTGTTCTATTAGATAAAATATAATTTCTCACAGGGAAGCATATATAATACAATTGCTACAGAAGAACTTGATAATGCTCAGTTTTTTGCTATTACTACTTTATCTTTTTCTGTCTATCCTTCTCCCACAGTCCTTTTCTTTGCTCTGATAGACTACTCCTAGTTTCTCTTTCTTTTCTTAAGTTCCACAAATAAGAGAGATCATCCAAAATCCATGCGTCTCCTTCCTGTGCCCCCAAACAGATATTTTAGCTTTACTAGTTCTGGGGTCTAGACCTTCTCCACTGAATGAATGTAATTACTCAATTCATTAGTCTTTAGATATTATTCAAGAACAGTTTCATCTGAAAGTACATTTAAATTTCTTGGTAATTTCATGGAGCCACAAAGTCCATTAGCTCTGACAACTGATTTTTTTTTTTAATTGAGTTATCTATTTGAAGCCTTCTAAACTCTAGAACAAATTTCATATTAATATCACTATCACTCAGTGCTGTTTTCTTTTATGTTAAGCATGTTTCAGTCATTAAGAAATCACCATGACTTGGCAGGGCAGGTAATAGGTGACTTCATATGACTGAAAGCCATCACGGTCTGATCACTGGTTTGCACAAGTAGCATACCCTCAGGAATATTTGTTTCTTAAGCACTCATCATTTTAAGGTACAGAAACTATATTCAATCACTCGTCAATGTTTGCTAGACTGAGCTGCTGAATCAAATAATATACCACACTAAAGACAGAATATAAAACAACTATCAAGATCCTTTTTTTTTTTAAAAAAAAAGATCCTTTTACAATTTTATTTAGTCATGAAAATTACCATTTTCTCTTTGACTCGCTTCTTATTAAAATAGAGTTGTTTTAAAATGAGGATAATCCTATGCAACTCAAACAATGTCCCAGTCAGGAAGAAATTAGCTCCTTTACATTTCTAGTTCTAGGGATTTTTCCCATTAGCTTCCAGACACTTGAAAAATTAGCTTAATGTTTCTTCCTCATTTTGTAAAAAGATATATTAAGACTCTGTTTGTCTAAGTGT
This sequence comes from Erinaceus europaeus, assembly GCF_950295315.1. Classification (NCBI taxonomy): domain Eukaryota; kingdom Metazoa; phylum Chordata; class Mammalia; order Eulipotyphla; family Erinaceidae; genus Erinaceus; species Erinaceus europaeus. The sequence goes on from NC_080180.1 coordinate 65,733,598, forward strand.
TTTACCTGGCAAATAAATTATGTGCCACCTGGAGAAGTCAGATCTGTAAGATCACTGACTTTTACAAACCTTTAAATTCCAGTGCAACAAAGTCTGTATTTTATATTTACTAGCTAAGTGAATCAGTTTTAGTTCACTGAAAAATAATCCGACTATATCCATTTGTTCTAGGATAACAAAAGCATGCAGATTTAGTTGTAAAAAAATAGATGTTTTTATATTTAAAACTTACAATTACTTCCTATGGTTAAATTTAGTGTGACATTCTCACCTTATAGGTTGCTAAAGGAAACAGAGTGGTCCTGTGATGAATAGACCCTAAAAGCACTTACTAGCTTTCCCAACCCCTCGCTTAGAGTATCTTTTTAAATAAACATTTTGCAAATGGCTTCACTTTATGTTAATAGGAACTACTATTTATAGATTGTGCTGAAGCCTGGCTAAGGACAGTAATATTAGAAGATACACACTTCCCTCTCAATTTCTGTCTCTATCCAATAAATAAATGAATAAATAAATAAATATAAAAAAAAAGAAACAAGGAAAAGAAGATAAACATCTTTTGGTAAACATACAATTAATCTATTTTAAGATGGTATCAAAAGTAAAGATATTTTGCTTTTTTAAACCATATTATTTTATTTAATTATTTATTCAAATTACTGAGACAACTTCTCATCTGTGAGTTTATACTTAGGCATTTTGTCATTCACTTATCTTAAATCTCAGACTACTTAGTAATTAAAACTTTTCTCAGTAAGAAGTTGGATTCCTAATATATAATCACATCTAGATTAAATTTCTAATCAATTAATCATTTACCTAATAGCAATGATCATTATTATAATGATGTTTCCTTTCCTAATTTTCCATAATCATGTTACAAGTAGCAGAAAATGTCACAGCTGGTAGAAAGTTAGGAATGGTACAAGCATAAGTAACTCCACTCCTGCCAGCTAACAGCAGTTAATAAACATGCCAACAAATTCCTGTCTGTCTCACTCATCTCTACAGATCTCTGTCATGGCATAGCTGTTCTTCTTTATCTTTACTGTTCTAAGCAAAGAAAACCCTAAAGAATAAAAGTAGGCAAAATGTGGAAGGGCTGAAGTCATTTGGGCTGTGTGAGGTGGGCTTGATGGAAATAGCCCATCTCTGTAATTATTACTAAAACATTGGACCAATTCCAAAGATTCCCTGGACATAACTTCCGTCTACAAAAGTTACAAACCCAGAGTCATGTACCAATTTACTCCAGTCTTTATATGGAAATAACTCTTACAGAATACACCATTCTTCAATTTGAAAAAGTCAGTAATTTAACTCACAGGTAAGGTTCTGTTTGGCAAATGAAAAGTTGATGATGTGTATAGTATTGCTGTGAAATTATCTTATTTTCAGTAACAAATCAGAGTTCTACGTATAGCTATGAGAAGAGTGTAAGACTCAGAGTCACCTACTTTGAAATGAAAACTGAATAAAGTCCTCTTTAACATATTGATAATTATTGTTCCTACAGTAAATAAAAGACATATCCTTAGATCGATGTTTTAGTTAAGGATAAATTACTTTATATATGAGTGTAAACATATTAAGTAATAAACAAAGATGCCTATACTCTGATTCACAAAAAGTCAAGGAGGCCAGATGGTGGTGCACCTGGTTGAGTGCACATGTTACAGTGCTCAAAGACCCAGGTTCGAGCCCCCAGCCCCCACTTGCAGGGGAAAAGCTTTGCGAGTGGTGAAGCAGGGTTGCAGGTGTCTCTTTCTCTCTCCTCCTCTCTGTCTCTCCCTCCCTTCTCACTTTTATACTGTTTCTATCAGACAAATGAAGATAATCTTAAAAATAGGAAAAACTATTAGAGTTTTTAAAAATCCAAATTGCAAGGGAATTTTATCTAAATTGCTACTATTTGTGTTTCCAATAAGAGAAAAAAAATACTAAGGGTGATTTCTCTTAATAATGTCTTCAGCTTTCTAGTCCTGACCTAAAATTTAATTCTCCTTAATTCTCTTTAATTCTCCTTAAGTGCTCGACTGTGTCAAGGCACAAATATTAAATCCTCAGGAATGAGTCTTGAAATAGAATTCAATTTTTGAATGTACTTTGGTCTGACTTAAACAAATTCTCTATATTATATGAATGCATCCATATTTATAGAATGTGATACTTTATTTGAGCTGGGGAGATATCATAGTGGTTATGCCTGAGTCTGAGGCCCCTTGTTCAATTCTCAGCACCACTATAATGTAGAGCTAAGCTGTGTTCTGATATCTTTCTTTCTATCTTTCCTGAACATAAATAAATAAAATATCAAAAAAGCAGTAAGAAGTCACAAAGTTAAAAAGGAAAGTATAAAACTAAATTAAAAAGAATGCTGATTTTACATGAGTTTATGAACAAAACACTATGGTGTACAGAAATACGAAATTTAAGAAAAAACACACACAAAAAAAACTTTTTGATAATTTCTTTGGTTTACATAGATAGTCATTATGCTTATAATAATATCAACATACTTTATGAGTTAATTTAACTTGTATTCCCAAAGAAAAACACACTAATAGAACATCACTTAAAGTAAATATATATATTTAATGTCTGTGTATGGACAGAATATATAGTTTCAGTGGGAAATGATTAGCTATCTGCAACACTCATCACTGCGATGCACAGATATCCTTTTCTTTAATCTTTTAAAATATCCATTCATTTATTTATTATTTGTTTTTACTACCACCAGGGTTGCCATTGGGGCTCAGTGCCAGAACTATGAATCCAACAATACTGGTGGCCATATTTTTCCTTTTTTTTTTTTTTTGGATAAGACAGAGATGCCACTGCGGCAAGGGTGGGATGCAGATAAAGGAGGTTTGGAGCAGAAAGGGAACACAATCCTTTATTTGCGCTGGCACCTCAGAGTTGGGTGAGAGAGCAGCAGTTTGGGCCACGTGGAGGTAGCAAAGATGGCCGCCTCACACAGCAACCTTCCCTGCGTCTAATCACCGAAGTGAAAGGCGGGCAAGAGAGAAAGGGGCAGAAGAAGAAGGGCTTTTATGTGAATAGCTCTCGTGAGAATGGGAAGGGGGAGGAGTAACCATAGCACTCCAGGGTAGGATAAAAACTCTCGTGAGAATGGGAAGGGGGGAGGAGTAACCATAGCACTCCAAATATCATGGGGAATTGACAGTGCCCTGAGGGCACAACATGGCAGATGTGACTGCATCTGCACAATCTCCCAGCACAGAGAGAAATTGAGAAGAGAGGGAGGATCAAGGAGAGAGAAAGGCAAACACCTGCTTCACCACTTGTGAAGCATCCCCCCTGCAGGTAGGTGGGGAGTGGGGACTTGACTGGGTCCTTTGCATTTTGTAGTATGTGCCCTTAACCAGGTGGACCACTACCCAGCTCCCAAATAGTCTTGATTCATTAATCATTTTAGGTATCAACATTTGTCTTAGAATGCTCATCTTTGTATACTTGATATTTTCTTTTTTACTTTTTTAAAAATAATAAATTGTTATTGTTTACCCAGTCTGGAAATTTCACAATTAATTTTAGTAAAGCTAAGAAGAAATGTACAAGAAAAAGGGACTGGATATTCATGCAAAGTGTTCTCAGAGAAATGTACATTTGTTGAAAATGTGGAATCATTCTCCAGGTGTTTAGCATTCTTACATTCCTCTCTCTCCTCCCAAGTATTTATATAAGTGTACAGCTATAGTCAAGTAGACCTATGGGCATTTCATGACTTGAAGGACTTGGAAGAGATCCCAGTCTCTCTATCTACTTTGTCTTCCGGTGATCAACATTGTGCAAGATGGTTGACTTGTTCCTTGTAATTGCTCTTGTCATTGCAACACTGTTTTGATTTGCTCCTCATCTAGTCTATTCCTCTGTGTTCCTCTCTTTTCAGACCACGTTAATTCACCTCCAGTGATGATTTCTGTGACTGCATTCATTGTGAATATTTCATAATCTATTTCCAGGTGCAGAACAATCACAGCTGATTTGAGCTCCATCAGAAACCAGTATTTGGGTTTGAAGTACTCTTTTATAGTCACTAGTAAAAGTGTCTGAAATAAATGACTTCAAACCTGAGCCTGGTTTACCAATTCAGTTAAAGCTTACATTGCTAAGTAAGCGCTGATCGTGATTCCCAGGTCTGCTGGGAGTATGAAGACCACCTCTTTCAGCCAGTGACCTATACGGGGAGAGATGCTGTCATGTAGCGCCAGACCTTGCGGTTCCCAGCTCAGAAAGTCATTTCTAAGACTTCATGTTATAATTTACATATGCAAAAATTGCAATATGAAATGAATAAGATATATAAATCCTATGAAGCTTAAGAAACTGTGGTTAATGGGGGACAGGTGGCAGCACACCTGGGTAAGCGCACACATTGCAGTGCCCAAGGACCCGGTCGGAGCCCCCGGTCCTGCCTGCAGGGGGAAAGCTTTATGGAAGGGGAGGAAGCAGGACTTCAGGGGACTCTGTCTGTTTCTCACTTTATCTCCCCTTTCCCTCTCAATTCCTTTCTGTCTCTACTCAATCATAAATAAATAGCATATTTTAAAAAGAAAATATGGTTAATTGTTTACAAGCTACTTTGACCATAGGTAGAGATTTTCATTTTCAAAAAGAAAAAAGACCCATAAGATGCAGGGGTCATTTTAATATGACTATACCTTGATCCTTTTATATTATGTTTTGTTTGTTTTTTAAGATTTTTTAAAATTTATTTTTCTTATATTTGATAGGAGAGAATTGAAGAGGGAAGGGGGAGACAGCGGCAAGGAGAGACAACTACAGCACTGCTTCATTGCTCAGAAGGCTTCCCACCTGCATATAAGGGCTGGAGGCTTGAACTCAGATCCTTGTGTAAGGTTACATATGTGCTCAAGCAAATGCAACACCACCTGCATTATGTGTTGTTGAAAAATTACTTTAACTTGAGAAATTAGTCATTGTGAACGATACGGTAGACGATCTGTGACTCTTTTCATATGAAATCTGGTAGTCTTATAATCTCCATGTCTTTCTGTCTATGAAAACCCCTATTTACACACCCATCAGTTTAGCTGAACAAATGCCTACGTAGCATTGGGCGTTTTGCATTACATAACACAAAAGAGTGGCAAAGAAGGCAGACCTGCCCTTACACTACTTGAAGCTTACTTGCTTTGAATGACTTTTGACTCTATACAGTCCTGTCAACAAATATACATTTTCTTTTATCAAATAAAGACATATCATAACTTGAATTTATGTTCTGAAGTTTACCAGATTAAGACAGCATATTCAGGGAAAAAAAGGAGGAGAGAAAGAAAGAAAGGAAGGAAGGAAGGAAGGAAGGAAGGAAGGAAGGAAGGAAGGAAGAAAAAAAAGAGGAAGACTTAATGCCTAATTGGAATGCTCTAGTAGAAAAGAATTAATTTTCTACCTCTACATTTATTATAATATTTTGCCCATAAAGTCTTAACAAAGCTTAAGAAACAATACATTATGATGCTTAGAGTTCCTTTGTAGTGTGAATCTAGCAGATACACTCTCCCCAAAAGTGATAACAAGAAAATAAATCATTATTTTACCCATTGACATTTTTAAAGATTAGCTCTATGTTAAATACTATTCCAGACTTGAACAGACATGAATGAACAAATTATAAAAGTTTTCTCCCTCATTAAGCTTATTGTTTATTGTGAGAAAATGTGTCTCTAGCATATAAAGTGCAGAACATTCAAGATATTCTTAAGCAGCAGAGTGATATTATCTAGTTCACATTTTCCAAAAATCAGTTCATCTGACCAAGGGAAAAATACCCTGAGTGTGTGCTTAGATGTGCAAAAATAAAAGCCAGTAAGGAAGCCAATGCATTAGTCCAAGTGAGACAGGGTCATGCATTAGACTAGTGTGTTGGGGATAAAAATAGAAGAAGTTGATTGATCTTATTTTAAATCAACAGAACTTGATCGATTGGCCATGAACTGACAGAGGGAGTTTTCCAGACAAATGGATGAGAGTTTGTATTTCTGATAAGGAGTTCATTGTAGACTGAAATATTTTAAGGATTGATGAAATTGGATTCTAGTGGGAAGATCTAATGATTAGGTAAGTGTGTCCAGATATAAAAGAGAAAGACTAATGCTTTTGGTCTTAGCATCAAGCACAATCTGGTAGTTTGGAGTGTACAAAGCCAGTTGTGGACAGATACAAATTTGGTCCCTCAAGAAAGGATGAGAAATGCAGTTAATTCTACAGAGCTAACCCCAAACAGGAATAGTTTTAAAAGTATATAAGAAAAAGCATTTAGGATGCTTTGGAATTAAGTTACAACAGGGTGGACAGTAAGTACTACAGAGGCTGACTTTCCAGGGTCCCTAAACAATAGCATCTAACCTTTTTAGAATGGCAAACACTTTGTATTTATAGTGAAACACTGAGCATCTGGAGAGCTTAGTCAAGAATTTCTCAAATGAGGAGACAGAAGAACAGATTTCCCAATGTGAATTGTCAAGTCACATAACCATCAAGTTTTACTTGACTCGCTCTCTCTCTCTTCCAGAGTAAACACTAACCTCTGTAGTTGTTATACTGCTAAGACTTTTTCTTTTTTTTAATATTTATTTTATTTATTTATTCCCTTTTGTTGCCCTTGTTGTTTTATTGTTGTAGTTATTATTGTTGTTGTCGTTGTTGGATAGGACAGAGAGAAATGGAGAGAGGTGGGGAAGACAGAGAGGAGGAGAGAAAGATAGACACCTGCAGACCTGCTTCACCGCCTGTGAAGCGACTCCCCTGCAGGTGGGGAGCCAGGGTTCGAACCGGGATCCTTATGCCGGTCCTTGTGCTTTGCGCCACCTGCGCTTAACCCGCTGCGCTACAGCCCGACTCCCAAGACTTTATTTTCTATTCCATCCACTCATTGCACACCAACTCTAAGTGTTAATTCTACATCTGGCTTGTTCCTTCTTTCTGACTTGTGTATATTTCTGCAACATCACCTCAACTGAAAAAAAAAAGAAGAAAACAAAAATAATGACTGATCAGGTGTCATTCATGAAATATTTGCTGAGTACTTTCTGCTTTACAGGTCTGGCTTCAGATAAAAGACATCCCACCAATACTGACGCTCCATCCATGCCTGGCTGGTTTTGGAACATTGTCTTTGGTTTCCCAGGCTTCAGGAGCTTCACCTTTGTCTCATTTCTCACTGCCAGTAAATTTCCTGTGACTCGTTAGTCTCTAACTAGTAGGTCAGTTGAGAGAATGCTTGTTCTTCTAACCATGGAGAGACCACCTGGAGTTAATATTAATATCCAAAAATGTCAATACAATCCCTAATGCTTTAGTAACAAATAGATGTTAATTATCAATAAACATAAATTTTCAAGTGGCAGCACATTTATATTTTTATTGCTTTTGTTCTTTTTTTTGTATTATCTTTATTTATTGTATGAAACAGCCAGAAATTGAGAGGGACAGGGGTGATAGAGAGGGAGAGAGACAGAGAGATACCTGCAGCCCTGCTTCACCACTCCTGAAGCCTTCCCCCTGCAGTTCGGAACCAGGGTCCTTGTACATTGTAATATGCGCTTCTACCCAGTGTGCCACCAGCTGGCCCTGAAGAGCACATTTCTTTCTTTTTTTTTCCTTTTTTAAAATGGTATTTATTTATTATTAGATAGAGACAGAGAGAGAAGGAGACAGAGAGACACCGACATCCCTGCTTCACCACTCATGAAGCTTTCACCCTGCAGTAGGGACCAGGAGCTTGAACCCAGGTCCTTGTGCACTGTAGTGTGTGCGCTCAACCAGGTGCGCCACCACCTGGCCCCAATAGCACATTTCTAAAGGTGAGATTTAATGGAGTAAAAGGAACGTTGTATGATTTTTACTATTTTGAATTTTTCTTCAGTTCTGCATGACTCCGGGCTGACTTTTTCATTATTATCTTTTAAATTTATTATTATTACTATCATCATTGTCATCATTATTATTTCACCAGAGGAGTCCTGGAGGCTGGTTATGGAGTAGCAGTTGTCATGTTTTTGCTCTTCCCGATCGCCTAGGAAAAACAACGTAGTCATTTGGAAACTCAACAAAATATGACCGGGATCTGTTCAGACTCATCAAGCCATAGGTGAGTACAGACTTGTGTGGCTCGTGGACAGAAAGGGGGAGAGAAAGCAACTTCCTGGACTATAAGGCCAGACTCAGGGATGGCTGTGGCCAGACTGGGGGTGTGGCAGTAGGGCTCACCAGTTCCGGGTCTGAGTTAAAGAAACAGCAATTTAAAAGGAAGGAAGGAAGGAAGGAAGGGAGGGAGGGAGGAAGGAAGGAAGGAAGGAAGGAAGGAAGGAAGGAAGGAAGGAAGGAAGGAAGGAAGGAGGAAGGAAGGGAGGAAGTCAACCAAGTGGCGAGTACAGACACATGTGGCTTGAGGACCGAAAGGGGTGCATGAGTGATTCCCAGGATTAAAAACCAGCGCTCACAGGCAGCAGAGGTACCACTTCTGGATAGGACAGAGAGAAATGGAGAGAGGAGAGGGAGACAAACAGGAGGAGAGAAAGACAGACACCTGCAGACCTGCTTCACAGACTGTGAAGCGACTCCCCTGCAGGTAGGGAGCCCGGGGGCTCGAACCGGGATCCTTCCACTGGTCCTTGTGCTTTGCGCCACCTGCGCTTAACCAGCTATGCTACCGCCCTACTCCCTTTTATTTTATTTTAAAAATTTATTTATTATTTGATAAAATTGAGTGAGAAGAGGGAGGGAGAGATGGGAAGAGAGAGAGCTGCTTATCAAAATAGTTCACTCATCATCTGATTGAAGTAATATCCTGTTTTTCATGCTCCCAGAAGAATAATATTGTTTTTATGTCAAACTGAGGATGGAATTTAGACCACTGAAAAATCTTGGCAGAGTTTTCAAAAGGTGGTTGTGAAGCTTTCTTGTGTTTGTCCTTATTGCTACCAGGGCTATCAATGGAGCTCTGTGCCAGCACTGCTCAGGGGGCTTTTATTTTAATTCAGTAGGACAAAGAGGCATTGAGAGAGGGTAGGGAGAGAGAGGGCGAGAAAGATAGACACCTGCAGACCCGTTTCACTGCTTATGAAGCTTCCCGCCCATCCGTGGAGAGGACAAGGGAGGTCAAACCCGGATCCCCATGCTTAATACTACGTGTGCTTAACCAGGTGCACCACTGCCAGGCCCTCAGTCTTTCTAAGACTCAGTGTTCCGTTGGGGCTTTTATAGTCTGTCTTCTTAAATAATGAACTTCTGGATTTTTTATTGTCATTCACGTTCAGAAAAGAACAAATTATATAGGTGGTTAGAAAAAAGTTGTAGTGACATAACCTATGTCTGAAATTTGCTGACTTGTAATTAAAATCTCGCCATTATTTCCCATTAATGTGATTTCATGGATATAATTGTATATAGGATGGTTTAACAGTGCATAATTACCGCCTTCACGTAAGACCCTGTGCACTTGCTGTTTGTTTTTATACCATAAATCTGAGGTGGTTGGTACAAATACTCACTTTTAAATCTGTATTTGTAAAGCCAAGGAAGGGCCCCCTGCCCTGCTCATAAAGTATGCTCCAGGTGTAATGCTCTCAATAACAAACCCCCTCGGGCTGAAAAAGTTGGTTTTCCACTAAAATATTCTTACAAAGTTGACGTAGAAAGGGAACTATATAAAATGGGCCTTAGGAAAATATGAAAGCAAACATCTCTACTTTTAAAGTAAGAGTTGGAAATGATAACAAGCCCAATAATTATTGTAGAAGATGTTAAGATTCGGCAAGTAGGTTAATAAAGAAATATACACTCACACAAACACACGCATACATAAACATGCAGTTAAATATATACAAACCCAGAGCTTCTGTTGTCATAAAACTTTAATCAAATTATATCCCGTGATTTTACAGAGATGCATGGAAAAACAGGGATGTCTGTATTTAAGTATATTGGTAGACACATTAAATATGTATGCCACTACATTAAACAGAATGGTAATTTTTGGATTATATTTCAATAACTTTACATTGTTACAATAATCAACTTTCCAAAGGCATATTGTTTGTCCAATGAAATCAAATAAACAGAGGGAGAATTTAGTAATAATATCCTTTAGGAACTTGATAAATGTTTATCATTTTAACAAAAAAAAAAAAAAAAGGGACAAAGACATCTATTGCTTCCATAATATGTGACGCCAAGCTTTTTGCAGTAAGACTGCTACAGTGTGGTCAAAATACTTGTGCCTCCTCATTTGGCGACATTCACTATCTCATCAGAGAGACCTTCAGTTTAAAAGTTTTTTTTTTTAAAGATTTTACTTATTTATTCATGAGAAAGATAGGAAGAGAGAGAGAAAGAACCAGACATCACTCTGTTACATGTCCTGCCGGGGATTGAACTCAGGACCTCATGCTTGAGAGTCCAGTGCTTTATCCACTGCGCCACCTCCCGGACCACATCAGAGAGACATTCTTATCTGTTAGAATAGGATGCACTTAAATTACAAAAGAAGACATTCGAAAGAAATTTTCAAAGCGGTAATCATGGTGACGGTGGACTATGTATTCTAAACTATGAACTTTTAGGGTTCTGGATATAAAGAGGTTCAGCTCTATGTGTTACTTTTTTAAAATTTGACGCAGGTGTTATTGTTGTCTTTTGACCCAATCCCAAGGTAGAAATCAGCTGGTGTTGATGCTGACAAGGACACATTCTGTTACTGCTGGAGGCTTTTCTGAACTCTGTAAATTCTAGTGTTTTACCTGATGGCAAGCTTCAGAGGCTAAGTGTGTTATCTGCCGAGCAGCTGTGAACTTGCTCTTTATGAGGAGTATCTGTAGCCTGGAAAAAGCACAGAACACAGTCGAATCATTAGAAAAATATTTCTGCTGATACTTTTGACACTCAGTGAAGAGGTTGCACAGCTAGTTTTCTCTCCTTCTCACCCACTTGTTCAGTAGCTAGAGGGCCTCTCGAGCAGTGGGTACATGTGCCGTGGTGAGGACGGACTGGCTGAGTAGTTCAAGTCTATCACCAGTAAGTTGGTGAGGTGAGCAGGTCAGAACAGGATCTCAAGAGCTAAACTTCAGGGGGCTGGCAGGCAGGGCACCTGGTTAAACACACATAGTATTATGTCGAAGGAAGGACCTGTTCAAGGATCCGGGTTTGAGCCCCAGGATCACGACCTGCAGGGGGGACGCTTCAGAAGGGGTGAAGCAGTTCTGCAGGTGTCCTCTCTCTCCCTCTCTCTTTCTCTCTGCCCCCTCCTCTCTTAATTTCTTCTTGTCCTATAAAATGAAATGGAAAGAAAAAAAGCTGCCAGGAGCAGTGGATTCATAGTGCCAGCACTGAGCTCCAGCAATAAACAAAACAAACAAACAAAAAACAGAAAAAGCTAAACTTAATTCTGGAGCTCTTGTTGTGTTAAAAGTTTGCATGATCTGAATGTTATTGATTTTGGCTTATGATATTCATAGTAGCTAAACATTTTCATAAAGAACCTTCATATTATTGATTCAGGGTTTATGCTGTCTGTCTCTCTCTCACTCTCTTTTTTTTTCCCAGATTATTTTATTGGAGAAACAATGGCTTGCAGGGCAAATTGTTCAGAAAGATGTGCATTTTCTTATCTCCCCTTTGTAGGTGTCTACAAACCACTCCCAGACCTCCACTCAGGTCCTCCTCTGCCATCATGCACTGGGTGTCTGAGGCTCTCTCTACCCCTGGCACTGCCCCCTTTCCCCCAGATTCCTTTGCTTTGCTGCAATATAGCACATTCAAATTTCATCCTCTGTTTTCCCTTTCTTTGTTTGTTTAGATAAAGACATGATATTGTCTGGTATGCATTCTTCCCTATTTCATGTTTATCTCGCTTTAGTTTTCTTTCAAGCTCCATCTAAAAAGAGGTAACAAAGATTTCATCATTCCTTACACGTATCCGTCCACGGACATCTAGATTGGCACCAGGTTTGGGCTATAACAGATCGTGCAGACATCTAAGTAGATGAGCAGGGATCTCTTCTGACAAGTAGTGTCGCGTTCCATGGGTAAATCCTAAGAGATTAGATCATAGGGTAGATTTTTCTACCCTACTTTCTAGTGTTCTGAGAAGTCTCTAGACTGTTTCCCACATAGGGTCGGACCAGACTGCGTTCTCAGCAGCGTGTGAGAAGGAGCCTCTGTCTGCACATGACTGCCAACACTTGCTGCTTCTGCCCTTTCTCGTGGAGGACATGCTCACAGGCGTGAAGTGCTGCCGCCCAGTGTCTGTACATTTATCTGATAGCTGCAGACTTTCAGCAGTTTCCACCTGTCTGCCGTTAGTTCATTTGGATCTCTTCGTTGGTGAGGACCTGTCCATGTCCTCTTCTTGTGTGTGAATGGGTTTGTGTGTGTGTTTGTTGCTGAGTACTGTGAGTTAGTTATTTCCTTGGGTTACTGACCTTTTGTCGCATATATGACATGAGAAGAGCTTCTCCCATTCCAGTGGGCATTCACTCAGGATGCATAGAGTGAATGAAGATCTTCTTAGGCAAAGACTATGTATTTTGTATTTTATTTTTATATTGCAGAATTACATGTCGACAGGAGTTTGAATCCACACCATTCCCACCACCAGAGTTCTGAATCTCCCCTCTCCCCACTGCAATCACCACAGTTCCCCTGAAGTTGTAGACATGGGCCAACCGTCTTCTCTACAACTCTCTGTCCACATTAATACATAGTCGCCCCTTCTTTTTCTGATTCAGTCCTCTTCCTCACTAAGCCACTCCTGACATCATAGCTACCTCCATATGTCCCTCTCCTTTTTCTTCTCTCTGTCTGGGTGCTGATGGAGCTGGAGTGCAGAGCCCTCTTCTCTTCATTCTATCACTTCTCCCGCACCGGGAGTATGGACCAAGGTTGTTTAGAGGAAGCAGAAGATAGGAGTTCTGGTTTCTGTAATTGCTTCTCTGCTGGATGTTAGCATTGGCAGGCAGGTCGATCGATACCCCCAGCCTGTTTCTATCTTTCCCTAGTGGGCCAGAGCTCTGGAGATGCGAGGGTGTGGGACACATTGGTGAGGTCGTCTGCCCAGAGAAGTTGGGATGGGACCATGGTAGCATCTGTAACTTGGTGTCTGGAAGGTGGCATGACCTAAGTTGAGACAAAATGGTTAATAAACAGGAACCAAAAAGTAGCATTATACCAGATGAGAGTAGGGGTCTTAGGGTAGAAGAAAGCTAGGAAATCCATTTTAGGCATGTTCCTGGGGGCCATACAACTATGGTCATTTCGCTTGAGTTTGGTAACCAGCCTGAGGTTGGATAAAAATATTGTCTGAGAGACTAGTGTCAGAGTAGAGAAAAGGGCTAGAAAATAGGGTAGGGAGTAGTTCCTGTTGTTTAAAAGAAAAAGTCTGTGGCTAAAATGAACTATTTGCCTCCATCCACCTGCTCCAGGGCCCAGATGTAAATGTACATTGATATTTAGCGCCAGAGCCTGTGTGACCTCTGAGTCCCTGTTGGTCTGAGCTTGTAGCTCATGGTCACATCTGAGGAACGAGGAATGTGGCAGGCTGCTCTCACTTCAGGAGCCGTCTTTCTCGAGTGGCAGGGCAGGATATCCCGAGCCTCCCTTCGGTGATTGAACTATATTTTTGAAGAAGAGAAAGATTTTCAAGTTATAGCTCCCTTTTTTGTTTCTGGATTAACTATTCTCTCACTCCTATTCTATGGCATCTCCTAAACTTAACCATATTCCTGTAAAATCTAAAGTGAATAGTTATAAAATTGAAAGGCAAATGCAGGATTTTAGATGATTGAACAATTAAAGTCCAGGTGTAAATTTAATAAGTCATTTTATCATATCATTTACAACTGCTGAATCATCTGTAGTGTGTTATCACTTTGGCAGAGAAATCTTGAAAAAAAGCACTAGATATGTTTTCCTTGTATTTCTTTCAGTTTCTGAAATCTAGCAGACTGCCCAGCTGAAAGCAAAGCTCAATACCGTTTAATTAATTGGTGTACCACAGACTTAAAAGCATCTCTCTCAGTGATTACTTAATTTTTAGTGAATATCAGAGAATATTAATTAAGATACATAAGAACTAGTGTTGCCATAAAAATTTTATTTGAAATTCTGAGTAGACTTAAGTGGGGTATTAGCAAAAAATCAGAATAAACATTTAATGTCTAGGATGTTTCTGATCTCTTAGCAGTCATATATTAGACCACTGAGAATATTCTGTACAATCAGTCATCCAAGTTTTCAAAGTCCTTATCAATGTCATACACACACACACACACACACACACACACAGGAGTTGTTGTATTTATGTTCTTAGTGTTCTGTATTTTATCATAGGTGGTTACTTTATTTTTAGTGTCATTTCTTTTTTTGATTAAATGCACTATTTTTATTCATGACTGTAAAGTCCCATGTATATTTCTCAGGTTATTTATTTTTATTTTAATTTACTTCACAAACAGTTAAAATAAACAAAAAATTAGATGAGGGGCAGGGTAGGCAGCATATTGTTTATGCAAAGAGACTCCCATGCCTGAGGTTCCATAGTCTCAGCTTCAGTTCCCTACTCCTCCACAATTCAGAGCAGATCAGTGTTCTGGTTAAAAATTAAATTAAATTAAAAAAGAAAAAAAATGGGGAGTTGGGTGGTAGCACAGTGGGGTGAGCGCACATGGCACAAAGCGCAAGGACCAGTGGAAGGATCCCAGTTTGAGCCCCCGGCTCCCCACCTGCAGGGGAGTCGCTTCACAGGCGGTGAAGCAGGTCTGCAGGTGTCTGTCTTTCTCTCCCCCTCTCTGTCTTCCCCTACTCTCTCCATTTCTCTCTGTCCTATACAACGACGACGACACCCATAATGACTATAACAATAATAACTGCAACAATAAAACAACAAGGGCAACAAAAGGGAATAAATAAATAAATACATACATGTTAAAAAAAGAAAAAAATTGAAAACAAATTAGATCAGATTGTGTCTACTAGATGACAATGTGGGTGCAATCTCTCTGGTAGCTGAACTCTATACTTAAACAAAATGCTTCTTATGAATGTATTCTGATCGTTCGGGGGCCAAAACAAACAGAAAAATCTATGTGATATTTTTAAAAATGGCCTCATACTTTCGCTTTTAAATAATTTCATTATTTGACTGTTGTAGGTCATGACTGTTGCTGTAGCCTCTGTAATTTTAGTTTCAGTTTATGTTTTTCCAAATTTATGTTCAGATATGAATTGCCCTTTTGTTAGCCCCAAATGTCACTACAGTTTGTTGTGCGTTCTTTGAATTTTAGCCTCAGATAGCATTAAGTTCCCTAATAAGTAAGAAATGTATTAACATTGAAATGTTTAGTTTACTAAAAAAGAAAAATGTATAGAATTAAACTTAATTTACAATACTATAGAAACATTTCATGTCTTATACAAATATTTATACACTTATTAAATAAATAGCTGGTTTTATATATATATATAGATATATATATATCTATATATATATATATCTTAATCATTAAAAATCATAAAAACTGAAGTCAGGTGTACCTTGCTTGATAGAGCTCATCTTTCCTTCTATCTTCCTTTCTTGTTTTTTCTTTTTTCTTTTTTTTTTTTTTTAGTGGCAGATCATCCAGCAAATGGAAAAATAAATAACCTATAGAGATATGTTGTATGACCTCTATTTCTATGTCTTTCTCTTTCTCTCATCATATGTGGTTGAAAGAGAAAACATAATGGGACTGGATAGTAACTAATGGTAGGCTTGCTGAATATTTATTTTAGTTTGATGTCAATATTTGTTTTAGTTTGAAAGTATAAAGAATTTTCCCTAATGTCATAGTCAGGGCCAAAGGTCCACCAACCTACACCAAGTTCCAGATATCCTGCCAACTACACCAAATACAAGGCCAGGGGTCAGGCCAAAGAGCAGGCCTGAGAGAGAATGGTCTGGGAGAGGTAAGGTCCCCAGCATGTGACACTTTCACTGGAGAAGACTGAGAGAGAGAGAGGGAGAGAGAGAGAGAGAGAGAGAGACAGAGAGAGGGAGAGAGAGGGGGAGAGAGAGAGGGAGAGAGAGGGGGAGAGACAGAGGGAGGGAGAGAGAGAAAGAGAGGGAGAGAGAGGGAGAGGGAGAGAGAGAGGGAGAGAGAAAGAGAGGGAGACAGAGAGAGGGAGAGAGAGAGGGAGACAGAGAAAGGGAGAGAGAGAGGGAGACAGAGAGAGGGAGAGAGAGAGAGGGAGAGAGAGAGGGAGACAGAGAGAGGGAGAGAGAGAGGGAGACAGAGAGAGGGAGAGAGAGGGAGAGAGGGGGAGAGAGAGAGAGGGAGGGAGAGGGAGAGGGAGAGGGAGAGAGGGAGAGAGAGGGAGAGAGGGGGAGAGAGAGAGAGGGAGGGAGAGGGAGAGAGAGAGAGGGAGAGAGAGAGAGGGAGACAGAGAGAGGGAGAGAGAGAGGGAGGGAGAGGAAGAGGGAGAGGGAGAAAGAGAGAGAGGGAGAGAGAGAGAAAGAGAGAGGAAGAGAGAGAGACAGAGACAGAGAGAGGGACAGAGAGAGAGGGAGAGAGAGGGATAGAGAGAGGGAGAGAGAAAGAGAGAGGGAGAGAGAAAGAGGGAGAGGAGAGGGAGAGGGAGAGAGAGAGAAAGAGGGAGAGAGAGAGGGAGAGAGAGAGGGAGGGAGAGAGGGAGAAAGAGAGAGAGAGGACCTCTGCTTCTGCTCTCTCTAGCCTCCCACTTTCTCTGCCTTTTCAACAAACTGTATACATTACTTCAATTAGTATCAGGGCACAACAGATTAACATCACAGCAATCAGCATCAGGTGCAAAAGTGTTGTGTGCATAACCTGGGCAAAAGTCATCAGTCATTCATTCAGTAGTCACTATTACTGACTGCCACCTTAGACCGTGTGTCAGTGGCTACTGCATAGTCAGGCTGGGTGTATCATGACATCACTGACCAGATCTGTACAGTGTGTAAAGCCTGCTGAGGGGTGAAACAGAGTTAAGAGCTGAAAATAGTGGTCCCATTACTTAGATTAGGTCCTAGATAAGACTTTTGGCTGATACCTACACATCAAATATACGGTTAAGTATATAGATCCTATGGTGTAAACCGGGACTGGTAGCTCTTATAGATAGCCTTGCAAGAACAAAGAGATGATACTTAAATATATATATATTGCAAATGTTGAAAACAAGGAATCACTTGCCTGGGAAATGGAACTTCACCCAATGGAACTTCTATTTTACCTTATGTTAGGACTGAGGTCAAGTTCTTGAGATCCCATGAATAGCTCCAGGAGAAACATGAAGGAACAATGGAGTCACATGGTGCTATCTCTCACTGCTTACTTCTCTCCCTCTCTCTCCCTCTCTGTCTTTGAAATTAAAGAAAACAAAGAATCACATATGTGCATGACCCCATGAACCCTTGATGGATCTCTCTCTCTCTGTCTCTCTTTCTCTCTCTCTCTCTCTCTCTCTCTCTCTCTCACACACACACACACACACACACACACACACACACACACACACTTGCATTGCTGATAATAATCTTAAATATGCATGAGTTTTTTTGAGCCAATATTTTAGCCAGTATCAAAGGTCCTGATCCTCTCAAATGCAACTCTGTGAGGTAGTTGGTAGTTGTTTGTGATCAGATTGCTTTAAACTGTTTTTTTTATAATTTATTTCTTTATTGGGGAATTAATGTTTTACATTCAACAGTCTGTACATGCATAACATTCCCCAGATTCCCATTTAACAATACACCATAAAAGTCCTGGACCAGATGGTTTTACAAATGAATTCTACAAAACCTTCAAAGAAGAACTAATACCTCTACTTTTAAAAGTCTTCCAGAAGACTGAAGACACTGGAATACTCCCTGCCAGCTTCTATGAAGCCAACATCACCCTGATACCAAAAGCAGACAAGGACACAACCAAAAAAGAAAACTACAGACCAATATCTCTGATGAACATAGATGCGAAAATATTGAACAAAATTCTAGCCAACCGGATACAGCAGTATATCAAAAAGATTGTTCATCATGACCAAGTGGGGTTTATCCCAGGCATGCAAGGTTGGTTTAATATACGTAAATCAATCAATGTGATCCACCACATCAACAAAAGCAAGACCAAAAACCACATGGTCATATCAATAGATGCAGAGAAAGCCTTTGACAAAATACAACATCCCTTTATGATCAAAACACTACAAAAAATGGAAATAGATGGAAAATTCCTGAAGATAGTGGAGTCTATATATAGCAAACCTACAGCCAACATCATACTCAATGGTGAAAAACTGGAAGCATTTCCACTCACATCAGGTACTAGACAGGGCTGCCCACTATCACCATTACTATTCAACATAGTGTTGGAAGTTCTTGCCATAGCAATCAGGCAGGAGCAAGGAATTAAAGGCATACAGACTGGAAGAGAAGAAGTCAAACTGTCCTTATTTGCAGATGACATGATAGTATACATGGAAAAACCTAAGGAATCCAGCAAGAAGCTTTTGGAAATCATCAGGCAATACAGGAAGGTGTCAGGCTATAAAATTAACATTCAAAAGTCAGTGGCATTCCTCTATGCAAACACTAAGTTAGAAGAAATTGAAATCCAGAAATCAGTTCCTTTTTCTATAGCAACAAAAACAACAAAATATCTAGGAGTAAACCTAACCGAAGAAGTGAAAGACTTGTATACTGAAAATTATGAGTCACTACTCAAGGAAATTGAAAAAGACACAAAGAAGTGGAAAGATATTCCATGTTCATGGGTTGGAAGAATTAACATCATCAAAATGAATATATTACCCAGAGTCATCTACAAATTAATGCTATCCCCATCAAGATCCCAAGCACATTTTTTAGGAGAATAGAACAAATGCTACAAATGTTTATCTGGAACCAGAAAAGACCTAGAATTGCCAAAACAATCTTGAGAAAAAAAGAACAGAACCGGAGGCCTCACACTCCCAGATCTCAAACTGTATTATAGGGCCATTGTCATCAAAACTGCTTGGTACTGGAACATGAACAGACACACTGACCAGTGGAATAGAATTGAGAGCCCAGAAATGAGGCCCCACACGTATGGACATCTAATCTTTGACAAAGGGGCCCAGACTATTACATGGGGAAAGCAGAGTCTCTTCAACAAATGGTGTTGGAAACAATGGGTTGAAACATGCAGAAGAATGAAACTGAACCACTGTATTTCACCAAATACAAAAGTAAATTCCAAGTGGATCAAGGACTTGGATGTTAAACTATTTTTTATTTTTTTAATCTGTGACTTTTCTTCTGGAAAGTGCAAATCTGTTCATGCACATTTTTTTCCCTAACAGTAATAAAAGGATTTGATTAGAAGTTAGTCACTCCTCTTATTCACTGAAGCAATGTATTTGATTTTTAAAATATTTTATTTTAAAGTGGAAACATCATAGCAATTGTTACTTATTTTAAGGGGAAAATGGTTATTTTATTTTTCAGGGATTTTCAAATCTTGTTGCTTTTTTCACTAACCCTATCACCTTGTTTATTTACTTATAAACTTCTAAGCTCTAGATTCTTTCTAATATGGCCCCCAAATGTAAAGCAATGTCAGGGTAGGTGTTTTCCTCAAAAAGTCTATTGTTTTATATATCATATTGGATATTATTACAGATAACTATATTAAGCCTCAAATCATTTTTGAAATTTGTTATTATCTTGATTGGCTATTGGGTAGAGATAGCCAGGAATGGAGAGAGAAGGATGAGCTAGAGAGGAAGAGAGACAGACAGACACACACCTGCAGCACCACTTTACACTCACAAAGCTTTCCCCTGCAGGGGGGACTGGAGACTTGAACCTGCAACCACAAATCCCACCACCCAGGCCCTGGCCTCAAATATCCTAGGAGGGCTTAACCCTCCTGGGGACTCACTTCTCCATGACTCTGTGGCATGAACTTGTGCAACATCCATGGAGTCAAAAATCTTCTGGAAGTCTATCAGATTGTCCTTTCATAAATATGCAAAATTTCCCCATCACCAGATTCCTATCCTTCTGCTCACTTGTAAATGAGCCCAGAGGGAAATATCTCAAAGCAATATCTTTCTGAGATTCTCATTTTTCTTTTATCAGACATTAGAACCTAATTAATTAGAGGCATGTTAATGTGCAGGTAGCTAATGTGTCACTTCCTTCCTCTCACACAGACACCCGGGGAATGTTTGCTGACTGTTATCTTTGTCATATTAATGTACTAAGTGGGTGGGTGCATGGGTGGATGGATAGGTGGATGGGTGGAGGGATGGAAGGATGGAGGGATGGAGGGATGGAGGGATGGAGGGATGGATGGATAGAGTGATGGAGGGATGGATGGAGTAATGGAGGGATGGATGGATGGATGGATGAATGGAGGGATGGAGAGATGGAGAGTTGGAGGGGTAGATGGGTAGATGGATGGATGGATGGAGGGATGTGTGGAGGTATGGAGGAATGAAGGGATGGGTGGTTGAATGGGTAGATGGGTAGATGGGTGAATGGATGGGTGGATGGATGGAGGTATGGAGGGATGGAGTGATGGAGGGATAGATGGAGTGATGGATGGATGGATGGATGGATGGTGGGATGGACGGATGGAGAGTTGGATGGGTGGACAATGGATGGAGGGATGTGTGGAGGTATAGAGGAATGAAGGGATGGGTGGTTGGATGGGTAGATGGGTGGGTGGGTGAATGGATGGGTGAATGGGTGGATGGATGGAGGGATGGAGAGATGGGTGGGTGGGTGGGTGGATGGATGGAGAATTAACTCCTCTGTCTGGAGAATCATGTGTCCTGTGATACAGATTGTGGAAATCATACCCAACTTCTAGTGAATTCTTGTCCACATATAGTGATATAAAGTTTGAAATATTTATACCTGCACTATCAGCAGACAGTGTTACAAAGACTCCATCTCTCATGAAAAGAAGAAGGCTCCTTGGAATTGATGGCTTCCTGCAGGCAAAAGTTAACTCTTTTCACCCATGTTTTTACAAGGCGGACTTGATTGGCAGAGAAATTGCATCTGTCTCAAGTGCTCTGTAATAGACAAGGAAAGACAGAAAGGCACCCTAGCTCTGTTTATCACCTGCCTCTCAGAGATGGTAAAGCTGTCCAGTAAAAATACACACACACACACAGCTAGAAAGTGTGATGTGGTGAATTATGTTTTAGAAAAGAACACTCAGAAAATAATACCATCCAGGTAGCCACATGCTCTTAAGATTTTTGTCCTGTTTAGTCAGGTATCCTGTGTAAATATTCCCTGGAAATCCAGATGACTGACTGTTTGAAGGTGTCTCTGCTTAACCAGATGGGAAGAAGAAATTGATCTTGCAAGCTGAAACTCCCACACAGCTGAACCCCTTTCTCAACACTTTCTCTCATCCTAAGAAAAGCTCTCCAAGACAAAGGAATGAGAAGACACATTTGGGGGCTCGTTCCTCTCCTGCCTCAGGAACCTTAGCAATAAACAACTTTTTCTTTCCTCAAACATCCATCTCATAGTGTGATTGCAAAAAAAAGTCACTGCTAGGTATCATGTGCATTCATACATACACACATTAGGGGTGTCACACGATCTTTGACTAAAGCGCAGGGATGAAAGAATGAAAGTGGGCATCTTCCAGTACCCTGGTTCGAGCCCCCTAGTCCCCATTTGCAGAGGGGAAGCTTCAGAAGTCCTGGAACATGTGTGTGTGTGTGTGTGTGTGTGTGTGTGTGTGTGTGTGTGTGTGTGTGTGTGTTTCTCTATCTGTATAAGAAAAGAAAGCAAGCAGGAAAAAAAAGAGGGAAGGAGGGAAGCAGAGAAGAAAGGAAATTATAAAGTATTTAATTCTTTTTTTCCTGAGTCAGTTTCATA
The DNA here is from genome assembly GCF_950295315.1 of Erinaceus europaeus. Classification (NCBI taxonomy): domain Eukaryota; kingdom Metazoa; phylum Chordata; class Mammalia; order Eulipotyphla; family Erinaceidae; genus Erinaceus; species Erinaceus europaeus. Next base: position 65,755,538 of record NC_080180.1, read on the forward strand.
ACTACTTCTTTTTTACTTTCTTTTTTCTTGTCTTTCTTTTTTCTGTCTCCAATTTTATTGGGGCTCAGTCCCTGCACTACAAATCCACTGCTCCTGGAGTCCATTTTTTCCATTTTGTTGCCCTTGTTGTTTATTGTTGTTATTATTATAAATATTGTTGTTATTGCTGTCCTGTTGTTGTGCTTTGCTCCATTTGCACTTAACCCCCTGATCTGCTGCCCGTCCCCTATTTACTTATTTATTTATTTATTTTGGATAGAGACAGGGACAAGTTGAGAGGGAAGAAATAGAGAGAGAGGAAGAGAGACAGACAGCCACCTACAGTACAGCTGTAACACTTGTGAAGCTTCCCTGTTGCAGGTGGGGACCAGGGTCTTGAGCCGGGGACCTAATGCCTGCTCCTCCCCACTACTGTTGCCCTCAGGTATTGTAGACTACTAGCATATGTGCTGCCACAGCGAGCACTGCTGTAAATTATTAGAAAGTGAATGAAATCAGCAGATAATATGCCAATCCTTTTTCCGCTGTTGACAGTAAGTACTCATTCTTATTCTAATCCCATTACTAGACTAAATTATTGTTTTTATTTAATCTCCATTTAACTATTCTATATAAGGTGACTAATGCTGGAAAATGTATTAACTAGACAGGGTTTGTTAGAAGTTTATCAAGCACTGAAGTCGGCACGGACAGATGAAGACAGCTGTACCCTAAGGTCAATGCTATGTTGGAATCTCAGTCTATTTTCATCAGTGACTTTGCCCTTTATCAGTCACTTACACTGTTTCCACATATATACTGGAAAGTATTGAATTAAACAGCTTCGAAGGTCCAATACCTTTCTACAGTTCTTGATATCTTAACTTAGTGAGATTAAAGCAAGGAGCCAGGTGGTGGTGAACACAGTAGAACACACTAGCTAATGTTCTAGAACCAGCACTAAATCTTCTGGTACCCAACTCTGGAGGGAAGATTCCCGAGAGAGATGCCATGGTGCAGAGTCTCTCCTTCCTTCTGCCTCCATATCTTTCTGTCTCACCTTCTATAAAAAACAAAATGGCCTCTAGATCGGTAGACTTGTTTGTCTTGAAACGGCTTAGAGACAGATGGGGCTTCTCACATTGCCTGGGACATCAGGAACATGACTGTCACTGAACATCACATTGCAATGAAAGGTTTCCTAGGTGCTACAGAAACATAGCTTTGGGTTGTAATACCTTACAAAAATATCTTTAAAAAGATATATACCCCCCTCAAATAATACTCTTGTGTTCAAAATAACGTATTCAGCTGCTTTGCCTCATTTTGAATGGATCTGGAAGGAACCATGTGAAGTGAGATAAGCCAAAAAAAAAAAAATAGATGAACTTGGATAATCTCACTTATCTGAGCAATGTATGAGACACGGACAGAAAGGGAAAGCACAAAGTGAAACTTGAACTGAGTTTGTATGTTGCACCAAAGCAAAGGACTCTGGGAGAGGAGGGAAGAGAGAAGTCTGCAGGGGTCTTGGGGTCTTGGTACATGATGGTATAATACCCATCTGGGTTGGGAGTGAGAATTTTTTGCAGACGCCTCTCACAGGGAAAAGAGAACTGGTGCCCATGTGTCAACAACTTCACTGTAAACCATGAACCCCGCCTCCCATAACATGTTAGAGAAGAAAAAGCTAGCCATCTCAAAGGCACAGCGTTCGCTATGTGTCTGCTCTAAGAAAGTCATTCAGGAAGGCACCGACCTTGAGTTCAACTGGAGGAAACTCTCAGAGATCTTTAGTCAGTATCCATGGGGTTTCCTCTGTTGGCTTACAAACAAGATGTTAACAGCATAATTTCCCCCAGTATTCTGACTAAATTTCCCTTGTTTATATGTCAACTTAATAATATATGTGTTGAAAGAATCGTGTTTAGTTTATATAAATGTGAATGGCCGAGCTATTTCATGACACACACTGACTTCTTTTTTGGTCAGTGTTATAATGGATAGCCTCTTAATGACCTCTTGTCATTGCAAGAAATAACACATCTTGGTGTTGTCACTTACTGAACAGTAATTAAAGTGACATAGTTCTTCTGGCATCTTTGGAATTATCAGGTTCAGTGGAACTCATAATATTCAGAAATACCACCAAAACAAAGAGCTTAAATACTGAAGGGCTGCGAATCAACATCAGAATTCACACACAGAATGTTTTAATTCTCTTACTTAGTGAGCATTATAGTTTCATCAAATTGAGAATTAGCTTTCAGTTAGAATGCCTTCTCATAGCAGAGGAAAACCAAAGGCTAGCAGCATCTCACACAGCACACCATTGAAATGAACACATTGACGGACTGTGAACCCCAAACACAGCTCACTTCAGATGCGTGGAGAGAATAAAGGCCATAGCTTCATGAACGACTTTATAATTGTAGAGAAATCATTCACGGAGTCCTGTGTGCCGTTCTGTCTTCCCTGAAAGCACTTGTCTTCAAGTCTCTAGGGCTCTCCTCAATAATGTCTCAGAATGTGCAGATGCTCTAAGGTTGAATCTCAGCGCTCTCCTTGATTCATTAATAAATCACAATCGATCCAAGCGGGAGAGACAAATTATCTTAATGATTTATTATCTCAATAAAATATGGAGATGTAGATAGATGGAAAGAAAGAGCAGGGAAATGCTCTAAAAGAGAACTAAGTGTGTAGGCTTCTCACTGGTGTAGAAAATATTATGTAATTTGATAGTATACATACAAACTGTATACATGCCTCTTCGGTGTGTGGGCATAACATATGTCAGCTCTAAAAGATTTTGCTTGCTTGTTTTCTCACATAAAAACTTGGAAAACTTCATGTACATCGTGTCAAATACATTATGGTACATGGAATATTTATCAGGTTTTACCTTAATAAGCACACCTATTTACAATTCATAAAATATAGCTCAATACAAATATTTAAAAAGAGCAAGGGATTTTTATTTAATGTACAAATAGCTTCTAAGTATGGAGAACTAGTTTCAGTTATTTACCTCTAAAAAGGCTTTTACAAGATTTTACAATTGGGACTACCTTTATAAAGGATCCAGGAAGAATCCCACTGAAATGTGGTGGTCTTCAGTGAAGGTATCACACTGACCTCCCAGGCTGTGTTGGAGTGTGGACACCAGTCCAGTCACTCCCTGACTGTATTAAGATGCCCACAACTCTATTTATTACCATAAAGTCCTGATGGTGAACTATGTTTGACAATAACTCTCCTACTACCATATATGTCTAGATGCCTTCTTCCTCACCAAGTCAAACTCAGTTTTGCTTCTAGATCTTTTCTACCCTCCACTCCTAGTCCTCACTACTGATAATGACAAGCATATTAATTGATTATAGATTGCTAATTTTTGTGGGTGGCCCTTAGGTCTTCCAACTCCCTGGCCACTGGTGGCAGAGAATGGAGGCCCAAGGAGACCCTAGCGACTAGGGAGATTGTGCGGAGAGGAAGGAAACACAGGACTCGTTTATTGGGAGTTACAAGCAAGTAGATACACCCAAAGGTTTGCGAAAGGTGAAGGTAGGTAATCATTCATCCAGACACAACACAGAGCTAAATCTTGACCAATCAAGTATTTGATCACAACTGCAAAGTTACTGTGTAAGGTCTCAGCATGTGCTCACAATATATAGGTAGGCCTTTTTCTCTAAGGGTGATTTACAAGCACGTCCAGGCAGGGGGGGCAGGGGACAGTTGAGCAAAGCCAGGACATGTTCAGTGGGTTTCAGTTGGCCATACACGGTCATTTATGGCCTTTGTTCAACGGGAATGAGGAAGCTCGTGCGGGAAGGTTCAGAGTCTGAAAAAGACCATCCATTGTAAGTTTACAAGGTCAGAAGAAGCCTGCCTACTGCCCCGCTGAGAAGGGAAAGGCTTAGGGTCATCCTGCTCAGACTCACATGGAAATAATGGCTTGGATTTCTCAGACAGTGGGCCCTTTCCATATATATATATATATATATTTTTTTTTTTTTGTCTCAAAAAAAGAGTCCACTTTTTTTTTTTTTTTATTGAAAGAGACAGACACAGAGAGGCCAAGAGAAAGAGGGAAAGGCACCACAACAGGGAGGTTTCTTTTTTTTTTTTTCCTGTCTGGTGGACACACTACCCAGGTAAACTATCTTCCTAGCCCTCCAAGTATCTATTTAATTCATCTAATGATTCTTCTCTGTCGTTAAATTATTAACATTCAAATATAGACTGCAAGACCACAGATGCTACAGTGAACTGTGGTTTGAGAGAGAAACGCATCTTCTGCTGTAGTGGGGCGAAGTGAAGGGGTCAGGGACTGTGGGTTAGGCTGGATGCACTGGGCAAGTTAAGCCTCGGGCCTGAGGCCCCACAGGCATAGGGGAGATGTGCATCTTCTCACTATAGATTTTGCTGTAGCTGTGGCTCCTTTTTGTGTTACCTGTTTCCCTTGTTAGAATATTCCCTAATTTCTAGAACTTTACTCTGCTGAATTTACAAAACCTTGTGGCAGAGACAACAAACACTGAGCTGTTCCACAAATTCTGTAATTGTCAACTAGAACACTTTTATTCACTTGTTTAAAATAACAGTAAGACAGTAGGATAAGAGGGAAACAACTCCACACAGTTCCCACCACCAGAACCCCATATCCAATCCCCTCCCCTGACAGCTTTCCTATTCTTTATCCCTCTGGGAGTATGGACTTTATCCCTCTAGGAGTATGGTCACTGTGGGATGCAGAAGGTGGGAGGTCTGGCTTCTGTCATTGCTTCCCCGCTGAACATGGGCGTTGGCAGGTGGATCCATACACCCAGTCTGCCTCTCTCTTTCCCTAGTCTGGGTAGGAGTCTGGGGAGGTGAGGTCCCAGGACACATTTTGATAAGGTCTTCTGTCCAGGTTGGTGTCGTGGTAGCATCTGCAACTTGGTGGCTGAAAAAACATTAAGCTATAAGGCCGAACAAATTGTTTAATAGTCAGGAACATAAAGGCAAGAATATAGCAGATGAGTTTGAGGGTCCAATTTTTTAATTCATGTACATAAAAGCAAAGTAGAAAAAAGTTACCTAGAGAATTGATTCAAGTCATGGTGGTAGACTTTTATGAGGGAGAGATAGAGATAGAGAGAGAGAGAGAGAGAAGAGAGAGCTCAAAAGATCATTCATTTCTCTTAAAAAGCTATTACTTCATTACCCCTCAATAATATTTTATATAACACTTCTTCAAAGGTTGTGCAGCATTTAAGATCCACCATAAACGTATGATTCATGTTCGGAATCTAAACTGTTAGGAAATACATTCCAGGTATCACACATTTAGAGAAAATCTCTAGAGAATATTTAGGTCCCTACATATTTTCACAAAGTTTCTAAATCCTAAGTATTTTGTGACAAAGCTTGAGTAGCCTAAACCGCTATAGCCTTCCTGTCTCCGTGACTGTGCATTTTTTCCTTTTGAGTCTGCTGTCCTTGGTGTGGCTCTAGGTGTATAACATCTCAATGCGTATTGTGTAGTGAGTAACCAAGTCTTTCTATTGTGAGTTACTCCGAAATAGCACATGTGCCTCATCATCCTGTCTAAACCTAGGGCATCAGACTCAGGGAAAATGCCGCAGCTCTCCAAGGTAACACACAGAATCACGAAAGGTAGCTAATTGCATGATTCAAAGATTCAAAGTGAGAGCCAAAAAGTATCAGTGAAATTTGGGATAGTCTCTTTCACTTTCCCGACCCCCACCCCCTTTCAATTATTTGCAACAAGTGAAAACAAGGGCCAGACAGAGGCATTCTTACTAAAAATGTGGTTTATAAGATATTGATAGGACTTGTGCAAAACATTTTTTTATAGAAAATTAATTTGTGACCGACACCACTGTAACAGTCTGGATGGAGATCCTTGCTCTAGTGACCTGGACCGTGGCAGGATGAACGTGACCCTTCTTCAGCTATAAGCACAAGCTAGTAATATTCTGTGTGAGGTCAACCTGAGTTTCTAACCCATCAGTTGAATGGGAAATCAGAAAAGATAATTCCTAAATTATAGATCATGAAAAAAAGTGACTGTTTTGAATCAAACTGGAACCACGGTTTTACTAAACACTCTGAAATGCTCTCGTTGCTTTCCATGTGGTGACTTACTTATTCCTCAAAGTCATCCTAAAGGAAGAACTATTTTCACCCTGAATTTAGATCAGAGTAAAAGATAGGCTAACATAAGAATAACTTGCCAATGATTTTTTCAGATTCATAAATTAGATTTCAAACCCAGCCTGTTTATCTGTACATCTCTGTCAACCCTACCATTCTATTCATATGAGAAATCATTTTGTCTTTGTTTTTACACTCTCATTTGAAAATAGTCTTAATTTTAATCAGTTCCAAAAATCAGATGACATTGTTAATGACTATTCAAAAATGTGGTACTATTCCTTCATACTCATCAGATTTAAAATCATTTGCATTTTGAAGTATACATTTATTACAATTACAGATGAATGCTTTCTAAAATTTTGAAATGAACTTTTGTTATTCAACAATGGAAAATATAACTAAATTCACTGATCAGAATTTGATAAAATCTAATTGTCTCACTTAGTAACCAAGCAATCCTATATCAGTGCCAACATTTGTAGCGGGGTTGGGTCAGGTTAAGCATCCTGTGATATTTATTCCACCAGTAGAAGTGAAAAATTGAATGATGCTGACCTTAAATTCATCAGTTAAATATATGTCAAGTCTTGCTATGCTCTTTACATGGAATAATGCTTCATTTAACCTTCAGAAAATTCTAGGGAGGTAGACACAAGGACTATTTTCTTAATCTGGAAGGTAACTGTCGTTGAAAAAAGGTGTATGAATTGCTCAAGGTAAAAAAACCTGGCATCCTAACCCTAACCCTGTAAAATTAATTCCCTAGTGTGCTACATGCTCTGCATCCTCTTGCCTGATATCTCCTTCTCTGGTCTAATAAGAGTAAGAAATGTTATTTTAAAATTTTTACCTATTTCCTATTGGATAGAGAAAGACAGAAATTGAGAAGAGAGGAAGAGATAGAGAGTCAGAGACACCTGCAGCCCTGCTGTGCCCTCATGTAGCTTTTCCCCCTGCAGGTGGGGTCCAGGGGTTTGAACCCGGGTCCTTGTGCCCTGTAATGTGAGTGCTTAACCAGGTGTGCCACCTCCTGGGCCCAGAGCTATTATTTATAAGAAATTTCTGATTTGATATCTTGTGTAGTGCTATTCATGTACAAAATTACTAATTCCTATAATTACCCTGAAAGTTGTAGAAAACATTTTATTTATTTATTTATTTATTTATTTTCTCTTTGGTTGCCCTTGTTTTTTTTATTATTTTATTTTTGTGGGAGTTATTGTTGTTGTTATTGATGTCGTTGTTGGATAGGACAGAGAGAAATGGAGAGAGGAGGGGAAGACAGAGAGGGGGAGAGAAAGACAGACACCTGCAGACCTGCTTCACCTGCAGACCTGCTTCACAGAAGCGAGTCCCCTGCAGGTGGGGAGCCAGGGGCTCAAACCGGGATCCTTCTGCAGGTCCTTGCGCTTTGCGCCACGTGCGCTTAACCCGCTGAGATACCACCATACTCCTGAAAACATTTTTTTTTAAATGTGTAATTTACCAAGACTAAATAGTTAGCATGTGGCAGTACTCCTACATATATGTAAATATTATATGCAAGGGCTATTTATACACGTATGTCAAGTAGTTATGATTCAGTGCATACAGTAACACAGGAACCAATATCAATATAAACAAAGCTATTATACTGCTATTGTGTTGAGCTATTATACTGCTATTATACTGCTATTGCTATTCCTTTCCCCAGTCAAGGTGATTTAAGTTTGGGGCCAGGTGTTGGCACACCCGGCTGAGCTCTCATGGAATCATACACTAAGATCCAGGTTTGGGGCCAGTTGGTGGGTAAGTGCCTGTATCTCTATGCACAAGGACAGACCCAGGTTCAAGCCCCCAGTCCCCACCTGCAGGGGGAAAGCTTTACAAGTGGTGAAGCAGTGCTGAAGATCTCTCTCTCTTTCTCTCTCTCTCTCTCTCTCTTTCCCTTCCTCTCTGTAATCCCTATCAATTTCTCTCTGTTCTATCAAATAAAATGAATAAAATTTGATTTTTTTTCTCTAAAAAAGCAAAGATCCAGGTTGAAGTCTCCAGTCCTCACTTGCAGGGGAGAAGCAGTGCTGTGGGATGTCTCTCTCCTTCTCTCTCTCTCCCCTCCCCCTTTCCTCTGCATTTCTCTCTTTCTCTTTCCAATCAGTAAATACATATTTTAAGAAACAATGAAAATCAAACGATTCAACTCCACTTGTTTATTATTTTTATTCAGTGTGTACTCATATACTGGTCAGTCATCCCACAGTAGGAGTCTCATCTCCTCACATCTGTATTTAAATGGAGGCTCACAGTGAAACCCCAGACAGTTGTTTTTTTATTCCATATTCCAGTCTGTGTTTTGGGTTATAGACAGCTTTTTTCATTTTGGCAACCCAAGTTGTAAAGACTCTTGGGGCAATGATTGTGTCTCTGAGGCCTTATGATGCATTGTGCTTAACTCAAATCCTGCCTGCAGAGTATGCTAACCCTGCGTGTTCAGCCAAAGTGGCCTGAGCTTGTAGGGAGCTAATTGAGTGAGGAAATGCCTCCTCATCTCAGAAAGAGTTAAAATGACCAGTGCCTGAGCTTCCCCACAGATCTCCCTCCCCTCATAGCTGGGAAGTCAATGATAGATTGTATTCTGTTTAATTGTCACAGATCTTGCTCATTTAAACCTGAATCTTAAAAGCAGTTTAGCTTAAGTAAAATCAAATCCTCCTGACATGCCTTTGAGCATTTTTGAGGCTTAATGATGCCTAGCACAGCAGTGTAATTAACAGTACCCATGATATATAGCAGTGCTATAAACAGAAGGCTTATGCCAGATTGCTTGTTAAGGTACATACAATATCAAAGCACAGCAGATGAAACAACCCCCCAGTAACCATGTAATGAGGTAAAGACATCTGTAATGTAATTCTGAACTTTGAATGCAAAGATTTAAAGTCTCTGAAATAGTGCAGATGGAATCACCACCCTCCCCGAGGACAGTGGAACTAGAAATAGACCAGCCCTCAGTCAGACCAGACCATTAAGAGGGAAGTGGTGTTTGTCTTCAAAAGTTACCCAAAAATAACTTCCTCAAGGTTAAGGTGTGTCCTAACCGCCATTGAATAGCGAAGTCTCCAAGTGAAGTATCTTATGTCTTATGACACAGACGTAGAGCACATTAAGAGATACCACAGTAACAACAGAATATTAATTTGAAGGGTAATTAAAAATTACGTAGCACCCAAGAGAGGCAGTTTCTGTGATGACTGTGTCTAGAGAGACTTAAAGATGGGGCAGAGGAAAAGGAAATTTACTTGTACATTTCAAACTTACTAAAAGAACTATTTCAGCTCATTTTTTAGAGAAACTTATTAATCGATTGATTGATTGATTGATATCATGAGTGCTCTACTGCTCATCAAAACTTGTTTCAGGGGGCCAGGTGGTCGCACACCTAGTTATACCTAGTTCAGCTGCACACATTACAGCGCCAAGGACCCATGTTCAAGTTCCTGCTGACCGACTGCAGGGGGCAAGCTTCACAAGTGGTGACATTGGTCTGCAGGTGTCTCTCCCCTCACTGTCTCCTCCTTCCCTCTCAATTTCTTTGTCTCTATCCAATCATCATCATCATCATCATCATCATCACCATCACCATCATTCTCATCCTCATCATCATCATCATCATCATCATCATCATCTTCCTTTAGTGCAGTGAAAGTGAGTCTCTGGAACTTGAGTCCTGTTCATGACAAAATAAGCACTCCATCCAGGAGAATTGTCTTGTCAGCCCTGAAGGAGATAGTAACAGGAACTCGTGGGCCACCTGCATGGTCCACCTGGCCGGTATACCTGCTTTGACAAGCATGCAACACAGGTGTGAGTCCCGTCTCCAGCACACTGTAAGGAGTTTAGGTGCTATGGTGTACCGCCTTTTTTGAAAATGTCAGCCTGTAAAGGTGTATTATTATTATTACTTTATTATTGTTACTATTTTTTACCAGAGCACTGCTCAGTTCTGGCATATGGGTGTGCGGGGGATTTAACCTGGGACTTTGGAGCCTCAGTCATGAGAGTCTCTTTGCAGAACCATTATGCTGTCTAGACTGTAACTGTGAAGTCACTGTGATGACTATAAATAAATGAACAAATGCTTATTTTAAGAGATAAAATACAAAAACTAATTCACAAAACTACCTTTCCTCTAAATCTGTATAATTTATAACTTGAGAACTTGAGTGCTTACGAAAATAGAAATTACAAGTGACAAAATATAGGAAATGATTTATAAAAATAAATATCTAAGATAACATTATGCACATATAAATTATTTTATGGGCCATCTAATATTTATTTCATGAGAAAAGTTCTACTATATTTCTTACATAAGAGTTAATTCCGAATCACTTTTTTTTTCCCCATCAGGGTAATTGCTGGGGCTCAGTGCTGGCACTAGAAATCCACTGCTGCTGGTGGCCATTTTTATCCATTTTATTGGATAGGACAGAGAGAGATTGAGAGGGAGAGGGAGAGAGAAAGAGAGACACCTGCAGCCCTGCTTCACCAGTCCTGAAGCCTGTGCACTGCAGGTGTGGGACGGGGGCTTGCATCCTGGTTTTAGAGCTTGGTAACAGGTGTCTGTGACAGTGCTCCACTGCCTGGCCCCCCTTTATGTCTTGATTTTTAAAGATATAGAGAAACAGAGAGCAGAGAGAAATGAAAGAGTCCACAGCACCCAAGTTCCCTTCAGGGTAGTGGATGGGCTGAAACTTAGGTCCCACATGTGCCAAGGCAGCAGACTACTCCATTTTTTCTGGCCAAAGTTGCAAGTTTAATGGGTCAATATTGATTAAAATCTTATTTTTTGAAAATGACTGGCCTAAATGTTCTTAATTTTAATTATTCTTGGATATTTCTAAATGTCATTTATTTACGAGAGTCATCTATTGGTAGAAGTTCTCTTGGATATTTCCAGTATTGTGCTTCTTATTTTATATTTCACATTTTTTCTTGGTGAGGGAGATAGCATGATGGTGACTCAAGCAGACTCTCTTGCCTGCGGGTCAAGTCCCAGGTTCAGTCCCCCACACCACCACAAGCCAGATCTGAGCCATACATTTGAAAAACAAACAAAAACTCTTGTCTCTGTTTTTTGGGAGGAGATATTTCTTCGCCTTTATAAAGAGCCTTCATACGCTCCCTCTGGTCACGCTATCCCTCCTACTGCGGCTGCTTAAGTGGGTTCCCAGGTTTTCCATCCTTCCCTTCCATTTCTTCATTTTATTAGCCCTGCCATTCAATCCATTGGCAAACTGCAGTCCATGGACCACTGACATGTCAGAACTTGGAAGGATTGGGGAGAAATCTGTGTGGTAAAAAAGATACCACACAGCTACAGCTGACTTTAGAATGATATGGAAATGATATCCTTATACACTTGGAGCTCAAATTTAAAGACTTGTGAATTTCCCTAAAGCCGAAGTCAGGCTGAAAGAGGTTTTCTCTCTCCAGTTCATGCACAGAGCTGAGTTAAATCACAGGATACTTACTGAACAGTCTGCTTATTTAAACAGAGTGTCTGGCATTAACTGTATAATGTGAGTGATTATCTTCCAAACACCTTTAGAAAGAAAGGTTTGCTAAATACAAAATGACGACAACTATTAGCAAAATAACAGTTAATTTGGAAATGTGGCTTCAAAGTGTCATTTGAAATAAGTGTTGCCGTTTAAAGAATGAAAGGCAAACCAGAACGTAATAGTTTGTAATAAAAAAGCAACATTTGTGTAATCAAAGCAAGACATTAATAAGCACTATTCTAGTGGCATAGTGAGTCTGTAACCAAGGTCCCTCACTTGGACATGCATTGTTCCTAGCAGCTAAAGCAGAATCATTTAGTGTTGCAAAAGTTCTGCCATAAAAGCATCTTAAAATCAAGTGATTGCAATAGCTGTGCTACTTTCTCTGTCTTTTGTTTGAAGAAAGTTCATTTGAGTGGGCCAGGTGGTGGCACACCTGGCTAAGTGCACATAGTACAGAGCACAAGGATCCCAGACTGAGCTCCCAACTCCCACCTGCAGGGGGGTCCCTTCACAAGCAGTAAAGCAGGTCTGAAGCTGTCCACCTTTCTCTCCCTACCTATCTCCCCATCGCTCTCAATTTATTTCTGTCCTATTCAATAATAAAAAAAAAAAAATGGCTGTCAGGCACAGTGGATTTGTAGTGCTGGCACCAAGCCCCAGTGATAATCTTGGAGTCAATACATAAATCAATAAAAATAAAGAAATGAAATAAAATAGAATTCAAAACTAAGTAGGTTTGAAATTTTTGCTTTCTTCTTCCTCACTTCCTCCTCTTTATTTATTTTTATTCTTTTTTTGCCTCCAGATTATAGCTGGGGTTTGGTGCTGGCAATAGGAATCCAATGTTCCTGGCAGCCAACTTTTCCACTGTGTGTGTGTGTGTGTGAGTGTGTGTGTGTGTGTGTGTGTGTGTGTGTGTGTGTGAGTGTGTGTGTGTGTGTGTGAGTGTGTGTGTGTGTGAGTGTGTGTGTGTGTGTGTGAGTGTGTGTGTGAGTGTGTGTGTGTGTGAGTGTGTGTGTGTGTGTGTGTGTGTGTATTGTTGTTGGTTAGGACAGAGAGAAATTGAAAGAGGAGGGTATTGTAAATTGTAAATGATGTCCAATTAAAATGACTTGTCAAGGCAAAAAAAAATAAGGAGTTGAAGCAAGGCATTTATTTATTCCTTTGCAAAAAAGCGTGCCACCAACAGTAGCCATCAGACAGCAGGGCTTACCCCCCACACACACACATCCTTCTCCCATCTTTATTCCTGACACAGTGCCGTCTCCTCCACCCCTGAGCTGGGCTTCAGAGCTCACAGTCTCCCCGATGCCTAAATAAGGAAGGAGGGAGAGAGTCTGAGGGTCTCCGCTGGAGGATCAGCAAGCACTGCAAGGAGCTGACCAGAGAATAAACAACTACTGGCCACAGGGGGGCATAGACAGCAATTCATAAAAATAATTTTTGTACTGAATATTTGTTCTATTTGTGAGAAGACCTGGAGAGAGTAGGAGAGAAAAACAGACACTGCAGACCTGATTCACTGCTTGTTAAGTGAACCCACCACCACCACCGCAGGGGGAGAGCCAGGGGCTCAAACTGGCTCCTTGAGCAGGTCCTTGTGCTTCTTTCCCCTTCTCCTCCTCCTCGTCCTTCTTCTTCTTCTTCTTCTTCTTCTTCTTCTTCTTCTTCTTCTTCTTCTTCTTCTTCTTCTTCTTCTTCTTCTTCTTCTTCTTCTTCTTCTCCTCCTCCTCCTCCTCCTCCTCCTTCTCCTCCTCCTCCTCCTCCTCCTCCTTCTTCTTCTTCTTTTTTTACTAACTCTGCCCCCCTAAATGAGAGAAATCAACCAGAGAGTGGAGAGATAGATAGAGATAGAGATAGAGAGAGAGAGAGAGAGAGAGAGAGAGACCTGCAGCCCCATTTCACTGCTGGTAAACCTTTCCCCTTGCAGGTAAGGACTGGGGACTTGAACAGTGCTCCTTACAGGACTGAAACTTTCTACTGGAGAAGTTTTGTAGGTTTCAGCAATCATGCACTTAGGAGCTAGTGGCTGGACTTCTACACCCATGCAACTTTGTTAGAGATCCAGTAACATCTGGCCCATGAGAGAGAAAAGGCACCCATGGACTATCTATTTCTAATTGTCAGCTAAGGTCTTGCTTATTCCTCAGAGGATTAATCTTTTTTTAAAATAAATAAACAAACAAAAAACACAAACCTCCCATGTTAGAAAAGTATTTTTGTAAACTGGAATCTTAGCTCCCTCAATTGGATAGACTTCATGCTTCTTATTTTATTTTATTTTATTTTATTTTATTTTATTTTATTTTATTACCACCAGGGTTACTGCTGGGTCTCAGTACCAGCATTGAGTATCGACAAATTCTTGAGACCATTTTCTCTTCCTCTCTCTCTTTATCTGTCCTTCTTTCTATCTCTCTGTTGTCTATTTGATAGGACAGAGCAAAATTGAGAGGGGAGCAAGAGTAATAGAAAGGGAGAAAGAAAGAGAGGCACTTACAGACCTGTTTCACCATTTGTGAAGTTTCTCCCGTACAGGTTGGGATCAGGAGGGTTGCAGTGCTTGAACCTGCGTCCTTGCACATGGCAACGTGTGTGCACGACCATGTGTGCCCTGTGCTGCCCTGTGCCACTACCCGGCTCCCTTCACTCTGTGAGTGCCACCAGGCTAGCTAGAAACACATGAGGCAGACTGTGATGGCTGCGGCTTTCCAGTTCTGCCTCGCCGTCCCCTTACTGCTTAGTTAAATGTGACTTATCACACAGATGCAGCTAGTCTGTGTTCAGGCAGTCAGGCCCTGGGTGGCAGGTGCTAGGCCAGAGTCCTTACAGAGATAAAGGGCAGGGACTGTGTGAGAGGGCTGGGCTGAACCTTATGGAGAAGTGGAGGCTGAAGGACAAATCTTGTCAGTTCATGCATAAGGTTATGGCTGATAGGTAGGCAGAGAACTGTAGCCAGGTGCCAGCAGTCTGAAAACCGAAGCTTCTCAAGGTTGAGAGAAATGCCCCTCAGTCCTGTGCCCTGGTTTGAAGGCATCTGGAGGGACACAGACGAGTGAGAGCCACTGTCCCCGGCTTCTCCCAGAGTGTTTGTTGATAAGCATATGCCTTCCATCATAAAGGAACAGAGACGATCAAAGCTGCTTTTTAAGTAAAACATAATCAGGGGTAAATGTCAAGGCACAAATAACAGTTGGTTAAACTTCACTATGAAAAGGTCAGAACAGATTTTTATGGTGGCAGAAAGCATGAGAAATGGAGGTAGTGGTGTTTAAACTGCCATTGTTGGCATCTGACTACCTTACGTACCTGCCTTTGATGCCGTGAGCTGTTAGTATACTCCAGTTGTCCCAGCCACAGTCTCCAAACCCTCAGTCATTCCAGCTAGGACTCACTGCAGTGTGTGCATTAGCACGCTATGCCTAGGACAGTAATCTCTGACATCCATCAAGACCTCGCCCTAGCAGAGGGCTTTGTAATGAGGCACCTGGCCTGAACAACAGGCTTCATGGTATTACTAGTCACAGGGATGTGCCTGGCAGACAAACAAGAAACAAACATATGCCTAGCAAGCTTATAGACAAAAGTGACCATCAGTAGAATTCCATTATTTATTTTATTTTAGTTGTTTAGTTGAGTTTAGTTGATTTCAATGAGAGAGATACAAAGAGAAAGACCAGGGCACTGTTCAGCTCTGGATGATGGTGACGCTGGGGACTGAACCTTAGGCAAGAAAGTCTTTTTGCATGACCATTATAAATTATAAATTTCTCCCTTTCTCTCTCTCTCTCTCTCTCTCCCTCTCTCTCTCTCTCCCTCTCCCTCTCCCTCTCCTCTCCCTCTCCCTCTCCCTCTCCCTCTCCTCTCCCTCTCCCTCTCCCTCTCCCTCTCCCTCTCCCTCTCCCTCTCCCTCTCCTCTTCCTCTCCTCTCCCTCTCCCTCTCCCTCTCCTCTCCCTCTCCCTCTCCCTTTCCCTCTATCTCTCTTTTCTTCTTTTTTTTTCACCAGGGGCCAGGGTTATTGCTGGGGCTTGGTAGTAGCACTATGAATCCACTGCTTCTGACAGCCCTTTTTCCCATTTTTATTGGATAGGTCAGAGAGAAATCAAGAGAGGAGGGGAAGATAGGGAGAGAGAAAGAGGGACACCTGCAGACCTGCTTCACCACTTGTGAAGTGACCCCCCTGCAGGCGGGGAACCAGGGGCTTGAACCAGGATCCCTGTGTGCGTGCGGGTCCTTGAGCTTTGTACTGTGTGCCCTTAACCGGGTGCTTCACCACCCAGCCCAACCAGTGGGATTTCTAATACCAAGTATCAGGAAGTTTGGGGTTAAAAAATCTTCAGTATAAGGAATAAATAAAAGTATTGAAACTGTAGGGCCAGGTGGTGGTGCACCTGGTTGAGCACACATGTTATAATGCACAAGGACCTGGGTTTGAGCCTCTGGTCCCCACCTGCAG
Organism: Erinaceus europaeus; assembly: GCF_950295315.1. Taxonomy (NCBI): domain Eukaryota; kingdom Metazoa; phylum Chordata; class Mammalia; order Eulipotyphla; family Erinaceidae; genus Erinaceus; species Erinaceus europaeus. The sequence goes on from NC_080180.1 coordinate 65,771,688, forward strand.
GGGAAAGCTTTGCAAGTGGTGAAGCAGTGCTACAGGTGTCTCTCTGTCTCTCTCTCCCTCTTTATCATCCCCTTCTATCTTGATTTCTGGCTGTCTCTGTCCAATCAATAAATAAAGATAATAAAAAATAAAAAATTGAAATTGTTCAAATAGTTTGAAGTCAACAAGGAATTAACAGATGATTTTATAATTCTTTAAAATGTGCAACTAAGTCAAACATTATTGGGCTGCATTCCACTCAAATACTAAAATGTATAGAGAACCTGAGTATATTCTTTGCTATAGACAGAACATAAAACATATGAGGCTGCTGAGTTGCCTAATTCACTTATTATGGTTTTAAACTTGAATGTTTCCTCCTGTCTTGTTGTTCTAAAGCTCTGAAGAAGATAAATTTGATTTACAACAGGTTAGTGGAGTAAACAGAAATATCATTTGCACATTCCAGCAGTCAAGCATTAAAAGAACACAATACCATAATAAATTGCTTCTATTGAATTGCCTTAAAACCCCGAAAAGTGTGTTATAAGAAAGTATCATTGAAGAGTTGTAGTAATTCATCTTGGTTGGGAGGCGTTACTGTCATTATTTACTACTATCTTTAAGCTTTGTATTCATTCCTCTCCAAATAAGAATGAAAAAAATCCTAAGGCTCTTGTAAATCATAGGAGAGGAAGAAAGAAAGAAAGAAAGAAAGAAAGAAAGAAAGAAAGAAAGAAAGAAAGGAAGGAAGGAAGGAAGGAAGGAAGGAAGGAAGGAAGGAAGGAAGGAAGGGAAAAAAACTATAGGGGCTGGGTAGTGATGTAGCCAGCTAAGCACCCATAGTACTAAGTACAAGGACCTGCACAAGGATCTGGGTTTGAGTCCCCGCTCCCCGCTTGCTAGGGGGATGCTTCACAAGCAGTGAAGCAGGTCTGCAGGTGGGTCTCTCTCCCTCTCTCTCTCTCTCTCTCTCTCTCTTTCTCTCTCTCCCTCCCCCTCCTCTGTTTCCCGTTCCTCTCTCTATTTCTCTCCAATAAAATGGAAAAAATAACTACCAGGAGCAGTGGATTTATAGTACCAGCACAGAGCCCTAGTATGACCCTGAAGAAAAAATAAAATAAGAAAGAAAGAGAGAAAGAAAGAAGAAACTGCAGCCTTTCCTCCTTTTGCTTGATAACATTTTATGTTAACACTACTATTTCTAAAACAATTCTCTCCTCAAGTAAATCCCTTTGTTGCAAAATCAATTACTGAAATTTTAACAAGTATCAGTTTGTCATGACTGATGAAAAATTGTGGTAAGCAGACCAACAAAACTACCCCTGAACTTCCTGATTGGCAGTGGAAGCCAGACTGCAGTATCCCAGCTACAGAGTTAACACTGAAAATCTGTTTCCTTCAGAACCACGTGTGTGCCCTGTGGAGTTAACCTTTCTATTTCTTTTCTTTCTTTCTTTCTTTCTTTTTTTTTTGCCTCCAGGGTTATCATTGGGCTCAGTGACTGCCCTACAAATCACTGCTCCTGGAGGCCGTTTTTCCCATTTTATGGCCCTTGTTGTAGTGCTTGTTGTAGCTGTTATTGTTGTCTTAGCTGTAGTGTTGGATAGGTCAGAGAAAACTGGAGGAGGGGAAGACAGAGAGGAGGAGAGAAAGACAGACACTTGCAGACCTGCTTCACCGCTTGCAAAGTGACCCCCTGCAGGTGGGGACCTGGGGCTGGAACCCAGCTCCTTGCGCTGGCCCTTGTGCTTTATGCCATGGGCGTTTAACCCACTGTCCTATCTGCCCAGACCCCAGAGTTAGCCTTTCTGATGTAACCCTGATGCTGTGCCCTTGCCATCAGAACCAGGAGCCCTGAAGGGTCAGCAGCGGGAGTCAGGTGACCTTCTGCACATCACCGAGTAACCCATGAGCCTTCGGGACACAGCCTGGACCACTGAGACCCCCTGAAGATAAGCGCTTGGTCCTCGCCTGCAGGGGAAAAAGTTTCATGATCCACAGAACAGTGCTTCAACTCTCTCTCCTGGCTGTCTCTCTCCTTCTCTCTGTTCTACCCTCTAACAATAAACAAATAAATGGCCACCGGGAGCGGTGGAGTCCTTGTGTGGGCATCAAGTGCTAAGCTTGGTGGTAAAGAATTAAAAAGCAAAATTAAATAATAAACCTAGCTGAGTAGCTGTTCCCCTGAGAACCTCTTCCCCTCCTCTCTCCAGTCTGGTGCATAGACGACATGGTGGGGGTTTCTGGACAGACTGTGGTATTCCCAGCCCTGAGCGCAGTAGGGAAACCCCCAGGGCACCGTCTGCAGGCGGCTGGACTGACTGACACTCCTGGGGTCCTGCTGGCTGGGCTGCCTGAGCGTCTCATCTCTGTGACTCAGCTCCAGACCCACTTCCCCTCTCTCCCCCACCCGTCCCTGGGGGCAACAGGAGACTTTGTTCAGGGCTGCCCTTAGGGAGCCTCTCACAGCCTCTCCCCCAGGCCCCTGCTGGCATCACACAGGAAAGAGTAAAGCTGGCTGCCTTGTTATTTTAAAACTTTAAGAGGGAGGACATTTCGAGCCCGGCAGTAGTACGAGTTAAGCCCTTGGTACAAAGCACAAAGATCAGCTCAAGGATCCCGGTTCGAGCCCCCGGCTCCCCACATGCAGGGGAGTCACTTCACAGGTGGTGAAGCAGGTCTGCAGGTGTCTATCTTTCTCTCCCCCACTCTGTCTTCCTCTCCTCTCTTGACTTCTCTTTGTCCTATCCAATAACAATAGCAACAACAATAGCAATAACAGTAACAACAAGGGCAACAAAATGGGAAAAATGGCCCCCAGGGGCACGGAGCCCCAGTGATAACCCTGGAGGAAAAAAACAACTGAGGAGGGTTCTCTGTGTGTAAAGTGTTACTTTCCTTTCCTTCAGGATGTGAGTTCCCTCTCTCACTAAGCACTCTGCTAATTTTTGTTGACTTATTTTATTATTAACACATTCTTTGTGAAATAGGTAGTGTGTTGACTGTATTGTGGCAAAATCTTTCTACTTGAGTCATAATCCCACTCCAGATGATAAAAATATATATCAAATTCAATTTAATGAAAATACAAGGAAAATAACACCACATAATAGGAAACTTCATGCCACTTTCAAGACTATTTGTGTCACTTACATCGAATCATAGCCTCCTATAATGGATCTTTTCAGAATTGAAAAGAAATTAATTGACATTTGTATTGAGGTAGTGCTGATTTATAAGGCTGTGTCCGTTTTAGCTAAACCATTTCACCCTCTAGAGCAAAGAAGACAGTTGCATGCAGTGCCTCTCACCACCATGCGATTAATTGGAGTCATCATACAGATAACTCCATGCGTACATACCTGTTGATATAGAGACGAAGCATGCATAAATTGGGGTCAGGTGGTGGTGCACCTAGTTGAACACACTAATGACAGTCCACTAGGACTCAGGTTCAAGCCCCTGGCCCCCACCTGCACCAGGGAAGCTTCTCACTCCCTCCAAGATTATCGTTGGGGTTCAGTGCCTGCACTACAAATCCACGGTTCCTGGTGGCCTTTTATTTGTTTGTTTATTTATTTACTTCCATTTTATCGGATAGGAAAGTGTTGGTATGCATGAGACCCCTTCTGTTTCATTTGGTTTAAATCCCCCCTGCTTAACACTATTCTATTTACATAACCACTTCATTCTATTTATATAGCCGCTGTTAACAAGCACCTCCCTCCAGGGCATTGGTTCAATCTCCACTGTTTCATGATATGTTTTTGCTCCACCCCCCCTCCTTGTCACACCCTGATCCTCTCCTTGTCACACTCTGATTGTCACCAGTCACTTTTCTCTCCACCCTCTCTATGTCACACCCTATTCCCACCCTACTTGGCAAGTATATATAAAGACAGCATTGTGAGTTTTAGAGTACTTTACTTTGAGTTTAACTTAGCTCGTCTTAGATTGTGCTGCGTCCCGCATGAATAAAGAGATACTGCCTACAGCTCAACCATGAGTCCCTGGTCGTCTGTTACCCGCCCGTGAAGCCAGCCCGGCGAAAACAACCTAACCCGTCAAAAACAACAGGAAAGAGAGGAATTGAGAGAGGAGAGGAAGATAGAAAGGGAGAAAAGATACCTGCTGACATGCCTCACCACTTGTGAAGCACCCCCCCCACGCGCCCCAACACACACTCCTTGCAGGAGGGGAGCTGGGGGCTGGAATCAGGATCCTTGAGCAGGTCCTTGCACTTCATACCATCTGCACCACCACCCAGCAGACCCCCCGTGACTCTCTCTCTCTCTATCACCCTTCTTCCCTCACCTTCTCTGTGTCTAGATTTAAAAAAATGATAGGTACATATAAATAAAACATACATAATCACTTTAGAAATCTCACTATAGAGAATAAAAACATTTCTGACCTAGTAATGATGCATGCATATGTAAATAATGTTTTTCTTTTTTGCCTCCAGGGTTACTGCCTGGGCTCAGTACCTGCACCATGAATCCACTGCTCCTGGAGGCCATTTTCTCCCTTTTGTTACACTGGTTGTTTTACCATTGTTGTGATTATTATTATCATTGTTATTGATGTCGTTGTTGTTGGATAGGGCTGAGAGAAATGGATAGAGACGGGGAAGACAGAGGGGGAGAGAAAGACAGACACCTGCAGACCTGCTTCACCACCTGTGAATCGACTCCCCTGCAGGTGGGGAGCCGGGGGCTGGAACCGGGATCCTTAATGCCGGTCCTTGTGCTTTGTGCCACTGCGCTTAACCCGCTGCACTACCGCCTGACCCCCTAAAACAATGTTTTAAAGGAGCACACAGATTTGAAATGGAATAAAGGATAGCCAGAATGGTTCAGGCTAAATGAACCAGGATTTAATTTAGGAAGGTAAATAAAAGAAGAGTATTGTAAAGCCAAAAATACTACAATAATGAAAATAACAATAAGAGCTGAAAAACATGCCAAAATAATTATATGAGAGGACTTTGCAAATTAAAATGTGGTTCCTGAAAATTAACTAAGTCAGCAAATTTTGGTCAAAATTAATAAAGTGAATAAAAAGAAACTTTCAACAACACTACTAGGAATTGTGGAATAAACAGATCTGCAGAGATTAAACCATAATAAAATAATAATATTTAAAAATCCTATCATACAATCTACTTAAATCTTAGAGAAAATCATGCATCGTACTCAACATATATACACAAAAAATACAGTGCCCATATAAACCCTAAACAAATCTGTAATTCATCCTTACTGCAAATTAAAATCCTCATATTAAGAAATAAATGTGTGTGGGGGGGAGCTGGGCGGTGGCACACCTAGTTAAGTGCTTACATAGTACTAAGCTCAGAGACCAGCTCAAGGGACTGTGTTTGAGCCTTCCCTCAACTCCCCACCTGTAGAGGGGTCACTTCACAAGCTCACTTAATCCTTATCTATCTATCTATCTATCTATCTATCTATCTATCTATCTATCTCTATTTCCCTATCCTCTCTCAATTTCTCTCTGACCTATCCAATAAAATGGAAAAATTGGGCAAAAGGAGCTATGGATTCATAGTGCTGGCATCGAGCCCCAGGGATAAATAAATAAAGGGAGAGAGGAAGGAAGGAAGGAAGGAAGGAAGGAAGGAAGGAAGGAAGGAATAGTAGATAAACTGAGAATGTCTTAAGTATGTTTGTTCTTTCAATAAGCCCAATTACTGACCTTACCAACATGAACAGTTTCAAATACAGCCTCTGTTATCTTCTTTGTTAACAGAGCTGGTCAAGAATGACGTGAAGAAACAAATCACAAGATAAGCTCATTTACTGATATAGATACTAAGATCCTTAACTATTTTAAGTGCTTGAAAAATTGAAAATCAAATGCATTAAAAGTAACTTCACCTTGTCACATCCAGGGTCTCCAGCCTACCTGCCTCAGCAGTCAAAGGAAGAGAGCATATATCTAAAATATTTCCATAATGGTGTTAGAGGAAATTCTCTTTCTTTTTAATTTTTATTTATAAAATAGAAACACTGACAAAACCATAAGACAAGAGGTGTACAATTCCCACCACCAGACCTCCATATCCCATCCCCTCCCCTGATAGCTTTCCTATTCTTTATCCCTCTGGGAGTATGGATCCAGGGTCATTGTGGGGTGCAGAAGGTGGAAGGTCTGGCTTCTGTAATTGCTTCCCTGCTGAACATGGGCATTGACAGGTGGATTCACACTCCCAGCCTGTCTCTCTCTTTCCTTAGTGGGGCAGGGCTCTGGGGAAGCAGAGCTCTAGGACATATTGGTGGCATCATCTGCCCAGGGAAGTCCATTTGGCATCATAGTAGTATCTGGAACCTGGTGGCTGAAAAAAAAAAAGAGTTAGCATATAAAGCAGAACAAATTGTTGAACCTAAAGGCAATCCTGAACCTAAAGGCAAGAATATTGGACATGGAGATTTGGGGTCTCCATTTTGGAAATAGCTAGGAGGTCTATTTCAGGTATATTCCAAAGGGCCCATGACTATACTAGTTTCTGCCTGAACCTGACATCTGATATGCAGGTGGACCCAAGTTATTGTCTAGGGAGATGATGTCATGGCTGGAAAAAGGACTAGAAAGTTGGATCAGAGAAGAAAGTAACTCCCAAATATGAGGAAAGTATATAAATATTTCTCACTGTAAACCCCACTGATTTGAATTGGGGCCCACAGTCAAAGCAGGAGCGTAAATGACCTCTGCATCCCTGTAGGTGCAAGCTCTCATTCTGTGGTCATGAGTAGGAATGTTCCAAGTTGCACCAATTTTCTCTATTATCTGAAATTTCTAAAAATGTTAAGCATGTACAATCTGTTGTATTTACTGTTGAATGTAAAACATTAATTCTTCAGTAAAGAAATTAAAGAAAAAAAAAACATGGCCACTGGAGGTGTTTGGTGATCAGATGGGTGTCTTTCTTATTTTTCACTTTTTTCCCCTCAACCCATTGACTGTATTCTTCTTGGAAAAAAACAAAAACCCTTTATTCCTCCAATACATTTTCATGGACATATTTTATCTATATATTGATAACTGCCTTTTCTTTCTAGGATCTGTTCATATTTTGAAGGTTTCTTATTCATACCTTGATTTTGTTGTTTTTTCCCCATTCCTGATAGCCTTCTTAGAAGCTCGGCATCAATGTAAAAAGATTTTAATAAGTGTTGGGTTTTTATTTCAAATTTTCTTTCTTTTTTAAAAAAACTTTGATTAATTTTCATTAACTTTATTACTTATTTAAATTTTGCCTCCAGGGTGATGACTGGGGCTCAGTACCAGCACTAAGGATCCACTGCTCCTGGCAGACATTTTTTTTCCATTGAGTTGGACAGGAGAGAGAAACATTGATAGAAGAGGGGAGATAGAAAGGAAGAGAGGAAGACAGATACTACAGACTTGCTTCACCATTTGTGAAGCATCTCCCATGCAGGTGGGGAGCTAGGGGCTCGAACCCAGATTCTTGAGAAGGTTCTTGTGCTTAGTACTATGTGCGCTTAACTGGAGGTGCCACCACAGAGCTCCCTATTCTTTTTATTTGTTGGATAGAGACAGATATCAAGAGGGATGGGGGGGAGACAGACAGACAGAGAGATACCTGGAGGGTGAAACCTCATTAGTGCTGAAAGTATCTCTCTGTCTGTCTATCTCCCCATCCCTCTTGATAGAACCTTCTCAAGAATCTGGGGGATGCTTCACAAATGGTGAAGCAAGTCTGTAGTATCTGTCTTCCTCTCTTCCTTACTGTCTCCCCTCTTCTATCAATGTTTCTCTCTCTTGTCCAACTCAGGGGCTCAAACTTAGGTCCTTGCGTAACTCTAATATGTACACTCCATCAGGTGCATCACCACCTGTCCCCCTCAATATTTATTTATTCCCTTTTTGTTGCCCTTGTTTTCTTATTGTAATTATTATTGTTGTCATCATTGTTGGATAGGACAGAGAGAAATGGAGAGAGGAGGGGAAGACAGAGAGGGGAGAGAAAGACAGACACCTGCAGACCTGCTTTACCACTTGTAAAGTGATTCCCCTGCAGGTGGGGAGCCAGGAGCTCGAACCAGGATCCTTAAGCCAGCCCTTGCACCTGCGCTTAACCTGCTGTGCTCCCGCCCAACTCCCAATGGAGCCTGCAAGGCTAGTGTTGCAGGTGTTCCTTCCAAGGCATGTGCACTCTGGGTTGGAGAGAACTCGACTGGAGCCAACCTGGGCTGCTGCTTACTCAGCAATGTGGGAGAGGAACCAGGAACTCATGGCTGAGTGGGAACGCAATGTCTTTATTGATCAGAGACTGTGTATATATATATATATATATATATATATATATATATATATATATATCTTTAACCATAAGTGGCAAGTGGGAAAAGGAAATGGCTAGGAGAGGGGGTGGAGAAAAGGAGAGTGTGAAGGTAGAAAGCTTCCATAGCAACTATTGCAAAGGTTTTAACTGGTGGGATTAATTAAAACCCTGCTGGCAGGGCAGGTCTCAGGCAAAACACTGATTATGTAAATAGACCACAGTATCAACGATGAAGCAGAGCAGGGGGGCTGCCCAACAGGGGCCCCCTCAAATGATATTTCTTCCACTCCCTCCAATCACTCACATCCCATACTCAGACTCTCAAGTCTTCACCTAACAAAAATACCCACATGCATTCTCTGGGAAACGTAGGGAAGCCTGCTAGCTCACCACCACTAGATGTTGTCTTGAGGCCAGTCTGCAGCTGTGAGGTTACTTCCCCACAGCCCACAGGGAAGGCAAGAGAAACACAAGTGTCAGGGTGCAGCTCACCAAACCCTTTACCCCAAGTGGCACCACGGGCCCGCAGCTCTGACCTCACAGCCACAGGCTGAGGAGGCCATGACCCTGGACCAGCACATGACTCACCTGCACCCTGCACCTGCTTGGCCCTTCACTGGTGTAAGCCTGCTCCCCAGACCCCCAGCAGACAGTGAGGGAGTGACAAGATGCCCTTGTGTTGAGTGGGGCAGAGGAGTCCTCATCCTGCACTCCCAAGGGACGTGGGAAGGTGCGGGGCCCCTTGTCAAGCACCCTGTTTGCAGGAGGGGCTCCTCCTCTTCTGTCAGGTAGACGGACAGCTGTGTCCTTGAGTCACCCAGTCACGGCCTAGCAGGCTCCCCTGACTAAACAGCCTTGTTTGAATTTAAGCCATTTGCCTGTACTTAACATTTTATTTTATTTTAATTATCTTTCTTTATTGGATAGACACAGCCAGAAATCGAGAGAATGGAGGGAGACTGAGAGAGAGAAAGAGACAGCTGTAGCCCTGCTTCACCACTCACAAAACTTTCTCCCTGCAGGTGGGGACCAGAGGCTTGAACCTGGATCCTTGAGCAGTAAACCAGGTGCTCAAACGTGACTCCTTGAGCATTGTAACACGTGAACTCAATCAGGTGCACCACCCTCCGGCCCCTTAAATTGTATATGCCAAGTTCTGGGGCTCTTTATTTTTACTCAGTGTTCCTCCCTGTCATCATTAGGGCTTCACCACTCCAGAATGACTATTCTCAAACAGGAACAGGGAGACAAATACTGAGACACAGAGGGAGAGGGGGAAAACTACTCCAGCACCCAAACTTTATCCATTGTGAGGGGCAAGTTTGGGCATGGACATACCTGCCCAGGTGAGCTAACTGCTTGGTCCCTCTGAATTTTTTTAATTTTTATTTATTTATTTTCCCCTTTGTTGCCCTTATTGTTTTTTATTGTTGTTGTAGTTATTGTTGTTGTTGATGATGTCATTGTTGTTGGGTAGGACAGAGAGAAATGGAGAGAGGAGGGGAAGACAGAGAGAGGGAGAGAAAGAGAGACACCTGCAGACCTGCTTCACCGCCTGGGAAGCGACTCCCCTGCAGGTGGGGAGCCGGGGGCTCAAACCGGGATCCTTAGGCTGGTCCTTGTGCTTTGCGGCACTTGCGCTTAACCCGCTGCGCCACCACCCAACTCCCTCCATCTGAATTTTTAATGTCCTTCACGTCACTGCATCACACCAGCACACACTGTATTCTCTATGTACAAAGAAGATTCTGTGGAGACCAGAGGCAGCACACCTGGTTCAGTGCAGGTAGCACTGTGCAAGGACCCAGGTTTGAGACCCCACTCTCCACCTACAGGGGAAACACAGTGAAGCAGGTCCGCAGGTGTCTTTCTCTTCCTCTCTATCTCCCTGCCTCTCTCAATTTCTCTCTGTCATTATCTACAAAAAATTTCTTTTACAAAATTCTTGAAAAAAATCTTTAAAAACTTCTTTAAAAAAATGGCTTCCAGGATTCCAGTGGATTTGTGGGATGCATTGGATCGACCTTCTCGTGGTGCATCCCGTGAGTCCCCATTCATTGGGGAAACTGACGATCCTTCCTAGCCGACTGAATCCTCATGGATCCCAGTCACTTTCAAAGCCAGCAACAAGCAGCTCCTGACAGCTTCCAACCTGACCTGTTGACTGGCTACGGAAGAAGGGCAAACGCTAAAAGAAGAAGTGGATTTGTAGCAATAGCACTGAGCCCCAGTGATAACCGTGGAGGCAAAAAAAAAAAAAAAAAAGAATATTATGCTGATTTGTCCTTCCTTCCTTCCTCCCTTCCTCCCTTCTCTCGCTCTCTCTTCATCCCCAGCACTGCTCCTCTCTAATGGTTGAGGATGTGGTGAATGAAAAAAAAAAATCTGGAGCCTCCTGCAAGCAAGCCCTACGTGCTCACACCACCATACTCTCTCCCCAGCCCCTGAGACTTAAAGGCAGTAACAAGTGAACCTTATGAATTGCCAGATGCCACAAGTGTGGGCATTTGAGCCCTCGGAGGGTAATGCAGCTGAGTGGCATGAGTGGTGATAAGACAGTGGGGGCAGTGTAGGCGGAGACGGGCCCTGGAAAGGACGATGTGTGAGGCTGGCTGAGTGGTGTGGAGGAGCCCGTCCAGGAAAAGGCGGCCGGCAGTTTCACAGGATTCCGCGAATGTCTCCAAATTAGATTCCTTGCAAGGTGAGCAGAACGCCAAGCACCCTCATCCAGCCCAAAGGATTTAGAGTGGAAAGAGCAGTAAGACTTTGTCAGCTATATTGTTTGAGATGGGGGAAAGCAGCATTTTATTGGTATTTCGTTTAAGTGCTGTTATATACAAGTGTTTCTATTACTTCTTATCATCTGCAGTAATGCATCTTTATAAGGATAATTGAATAAAGTGCCACTACCTATATATCCCCTGCCTAGTTAATGACTCTAATACTAATTGAAAAGCTTCTGCAGTGTCATAATTCTATCAATAAACATGTGTATTTATAGTGCCACTATCAGCAGACTATCTCACTGTTTTGACCCGATGCCATTTTAGCAACAGGCAATAAAAATGGCGGAGGGATCATTTCTTGCAGAGCAGAACCTTGCTGCCGCTCCTGCACACATACTTTTCCAGGAAGAGGAAAACTGCTTTTAAAAACCTTTCCTCTTAACTGTGGAGAACGGAATTTGACTGCTCTCAGTTTATGTAAAATATCTCTGTGGGAAACAGTGCAAAACGCACTCTGTCTCTGCCTTAAAACACGGCCTGAGACACAGAGTCATGAGCAAAGCAAAAGTTTTACATATATATATATATATAAGGGTGCAAGTGTATAAGCCAGCAAGCACCCCAGAGGCAATCTGCAGAGCCTTTTTATACATGACTGGATATGGGAACAACCTGTCCTCTCCCCCTTTGGCGAGAGGGAATTGGCTCACACTCTGGCCATGTTCAGGTAAAGGGGGTGGGGGCCGATATTAGGAGGGAGCCGGGGGTCTACTATAGTGGGAAAGCAAGTTTGAGGAAGGGGATTTGGCCAGGACACTGTGGCTAGACTGGGAAAGACAGATTGAGGAAGGGGCTTTTAGACAGGACACTGTGGCTAGACTGGGAAAGACAGATAGAGGAAGGGGCTTTTAGACAGGACACTGTGGCTAGACTGGGAAAGACAGATAGAGGAAGGGGCTTTTAGAAGGGACACTGTGGCTAGACTGGGAAAGACAGAGGAAGGGGCTTTTAGACAGGACACTGTGGCTAGACTGGGAAAGACAGATAGAGGAAGGGGCTTTTAGACAGGAAGTCTGAGTTTACAATGCGGCTATAATGGGAATGGGAGATTAAGGAAGGGGTCTGGGAAGTCTAAGCTAATTTTGAAGAAAAACAAGGCATGGTCGTCATCACGGAGACATGTGACAGTCAGGGCTCTGTAGTCAGACGGGACTGCTAGACATCAGTGAAAAGGCTGCGACCAACTGGGCCATTTCTCACAATCTCAGTAACCACCTTGTAGACTGTTTCCTTGTCAGTCTTGTCTTGTCTTTTCTTTTTTTTTCTTTCTTTCTTTCCTTTCTTTCTTCTCTTTCTTTCCTTTCTTTCTTTCTTTCTTTCTTTCTCCCCTCCCGTTCTTTCTTCCTTTCATCCTTTTTGGTGGTTATTGACCTTCTGTTATACAATATGACTTTAATCGCACTTACAAGATGTTGTATTCAAACAGCAGCCATTCTAGCAATCGCCAGCCTAAAGCTCTTTCTCTTCTTCTCTCTTCCATCCTGGTTAATACGACGGCCGTAGCTAATAACCTGCTTTCAGTATTGAACCAAAGACCCAGGTAGGGGCAGAGAAAGTTCACGTTTGGTAACTTGATAGCTTTCGCCTGACATTTAAGCCCTTTCCACATTACGCAGCACACATAAGCTTTCTTGTACCACGAGGGAAGTTTCGCATAGGATTCAGAGAATTTCATTTTGAAGATGAGTGTCCTGGGAGGGAAAAGGGCACCTAGTTTCTTGAGTGTCAGGAGGGTGCTTTACACAGGTAAATAAACAGCAACCACAACATGTCGGGTGACTCCTGTTTTCAGGGAGCTGAGCCAAAAGAATGGCAAAGTAGGCAGTGAGATAATCAATATAAGAATCATTTAGTATTACTGTCTTCAAATGCAACAGCTACTTGGTTAGGATAAAATAAAACTGGACAAGAGCAAATGCCTACTTTTGTGAGAGAAAATAAGAGTCTAAACCCAGCCTGGACCCTACACTGTGTTTCTGCTGTCTGTCAACAGAAGGGAGACTTCAGTGGATATCACAAAGGGGGATGTGGGGAAGTGGGTTAGCGTTCGGGGAGCCAAAGAAATGGCCGAGGAGGATAAAACAAGGATACGTTTCATGGTTGAACAATGCAGGAAAAAAAACAGAGAGCTGAGACTGAATGTGCTTATAGAACATTGTCAAGGGGCTGGACTGGAATCCATGAGACAGTCTCCCAGTGCTGCTGAGAGAGAGGGGACGTCAAGGTCAACCGTAGGGGCCCCCGCAGAGTTTCTGAATGGCGGACACAAACAGGGTGCCCTGTGTCAGCACGACTGAAGTTTCAAGTAGCAAGTCAGGAACCTTCAGGAGGCAATTACGAGAGATGAGAAAATACTGGGGCCGGGTGGTGGCACACCTGTTTGAGCGCACAGGTCACAGTGCACAAGGAACCCAGCTTGAGCCCCTGGTCCTCACCTGCAGGGGGAAAGCTTTGCAAATAGTGAGTGAAGCAGGGCTGCAGGCTTCTCTCTCCCTCTCTGTCGTGCCCTTCTGCTCCATTTCTGCTTGTCTCTACCCAGTAATAAATAAAGAGAACAGGAAATAGTAGAGGTGTTCACATGAGCTGGCATCCTACCCATCTTCTCACACTCACACACACTCTCACACACACTCACACTCACACTCACATACACACACTCACACACACACTCACACACTCACACACTCACACTCACACACACACACTCACACACACTCTCACTCACATACACTCACACACACACTCACACACAAACACACACACTCACACTCACACACTCACACTCACACACACACACTCACACACACACTCACACACTCACACACACTCACACACACACACACTCACACTCACACTCACTCACACACTCACACTCACACACACACACTCACACACACACTCACACACACACACTCTCACACACTCACACACACACACACACACACACACACTCACACACACCCACACACTCCTTTGGATACAGCGTTGATGTGTAGTGAATAGACTACAAAATAATTACAATTATTTCATTGGTTACCTGCTGGTTTCAGCAGCAGTGTCTTCTCTGCAACGATTAGTATGAAGTTTTGTTCAATCATTCCATTGTAGGGAAGACGAGTTACTCTGGTTTACTGGTATTTTCCTACTGTTTTATGTATTTATTTATGTATTTATTTATTTATGCCTGTCTTGATATGTCTGTGCCGGGCTAGCTTTGTGGTTGGGAGACAGATGACCAGGGACTCATGGCTGAGCTGTATGCAGTATCTCTTTATTCATGCAGAACACAGCACAATCTAAGCCATCTCTAACCACAATCCTGTCCTTATATATATACTCGCCAAGTAGGGTGGAAACAGGATGTGATGTAAGAGGGTGGAGCGAAAAGAGACTGGTGCAAATCAGGTGTGACAAGGAGAGGGGGTGGAGCAAAAAGACATCATGAACCAATGAGGATTAAACCAATGCCCTGCAGGCAGGGCGGTGCTTAGTTACCAGTGGTTATGTAAATAGAATACAGTGTTAAACGGGGTTAAACCAATGAAACAGAAGGGGTCTTAGAAGCAGACCAACATGTCTGGAATTATTTGATTGGTTTTATTGCCAGATTTTTAAAAAATGGGGGGCTGGGCAGTGGTGCACCTGGTTGAGCACACATGTTGCAGTGGCAAGGACCTGGGTTTGAGCCCCCGGCCCCCACCTGCATGGGGAAAGCTTTGCAAGTGGTGAAGCAGGGCTGCAGGTGTCTTTCTGTCTCTCTCTGTCTCTAGGCCCCCCTTCCCTCTCTACTTCTGTCTATCTCTATCCAATAAATAAAGATTAAAAAATTTTAAAAAATCACGATACTCCGAGTGATGTTAATGCTACTTAGGAAAAGGTGATTTTTTTCCCCTATGAAAGAATAAGAGCATATGCAGATCTGTGACCCCACCAGTATTCCCATGATTCATGTCTGATTTCTGTCCTGTGTAGGCGATACATATTTCCCGCTCTCCCCTTTCTCTGTGAGGCTGACCTTTGTGTGTCTCTGGGAATGCGGATGGATCTGTTTCCTGGACACAGTCTCCCTGCCAGATGCTCCTGCCTGGTTTTTGCCTACAGCTTGACTTTCAAAGAGCTCCAGTGCCTGCTCACCTGCTCACTTGGTCTTCTGGGAACTGCTTTATGTGAAAACATCTCCCACCTCTTCCCCTGTGCATCTGGGCCTTAAGAATCAGCAAACTGTGTTGTAAGGAAATGAACGGAGAATATTGTGCTTGGTTTCCTGTAATGCCCTTGTGTTCAAAATTCGCTTTTTTAAAATACCATGCTTAATTCATACATGTTCTGTCTTTCCTGACTGGTGAGATGGTTGTGAATTCTGCGTAGCAAGACTCCTGCTATCAGAATTGTGAGGCTCCCTCTAAGATGGAACTCAATCCTCCTAGTCCAAGCTTGGTTGCTTTCTGATTTCTTTGAACTGCTGTTTCATTGCTTCTGTCCGTCTGTTAAAATCTTAAAATCTGACTACAAGACTCCGTGCTGAGCTTAGTCTGGTCCAGGGCACTCAGTTGAAAGCCAGCCTATTCATAATCAGCATCAGCCCAGTGGCTCAGGTGGTGAATCTTTAGCTTTAGTATTGCTGTTTCCATCAGTGGCATCTTTATCAGGAAGGCCTTACTCTTACCAGTTCAAGTGTGTGTGTGTGTGTGTGTGTGTGTGTGTGTGTGTGTGTGTGTGTGTTTAAAGTGCTGGGCAGACAGGAGCGTCTTCTTACAGCCCAGTTTTACTCCACGTTGTGAGTCTTCTCTTGGGCTGTGCTCTCAGCTTCTAGGAGCAGCAGAAAGACATTTTGTAAATGCAGAGTCAGAGCTGTCCATGCATACCAACACTTGAGTTCACATCAACACAAGCACAGCGCTGGCTTTAGTCTGGATACTGTGGCCTGTCTTGCTACTTGGTTTGTGTTTTCAGCCTCGACACTGCCATCCATCCATCATCACCTGTTTTAAATCTCACCAATTAGGATGACAATTAGGTTCGTCATTCTGAACAAAACCGATCACTCAATGTATTGCTAATTTTGACATTAAACTCTCATGCGTGGAAAGAAAGCCTAGATTAACTTGTGAAAATCTATGTGAATTTTCTGTGGATAACTCACCATCAAGGTGGCTTGAGTAATGATTTATTTATTTTTGCTTGAGTCTTGCACCTTCACAATTCACAGGTGTCATGGATGACGTTTTTTTCCCCTTGCAATTTCAAACAAAATGAGAGTGAGTGAGAGAGAGAGAGAGAGAGAGAGAGAGAGAGAGGCTACAGAATTGCTCTGCTACTCACAGAGCTTTCCTTTCACGTGGTGCTTGCTTCCCCATGTGGTGCTAGGGCTGAAACTCAGGTGAAGTGTGCATTTTACTAATTAGCTACCCAGAGCCTCGAGCATGTGTGTATCATAGAGCAATTTCTGCAGCCCAGTTTTCTATTTTGTAGTTCTTAAAGAAAAGCAGGAGAGAGGGGAGAGGGCAGAGGGAAGGAGGGGAGAGGGGAGAGGGAGGGAGGGGAGAGAGAGGGAGAGGAAGGGAGGGGAGAGAGAGGGAGAGGGAGAGAGGTGGGAGTGGGGGAAAGGAGAGACCATAGCACCAATCCATTGTCCAGGGGACTTTCTCTGGTGTCATTCAAGGCACTTCAGTGTGGTGTCTGTGCTTCAGCCGGGTGTGGGTGCATTCTCTCTGGGACCAAACTTCATTATAGACTTGAAATTAATTAAATAATTAGGTCTTAAGTACTTTCAACAGAAATAGAAAAAAGAAAAGTCACCAGTGAGTTGGCCTGGGTGTTACACCAGCTGACTGTGGTATTCGCGTTCCTACCCTCTGTGCTTGGATATTGCTAATGTCTCTGAACCAGGCCAGAGTCCCATCTGTCAACAGACATGACAAGCCCATTGTAAGGGTCTTGTAGAGCAGTTGAGGGGGCAGTGACCATGGCCGACTGTGGACCACCTGGTCTGCCCTTTCTTCCCAACCTTCATTATAGCAGTGCGTTCAGCTTTACTGTTTCTGGGGGCCATGCTTGGGGGTGGGCAGCCCTTGTCTGTAGGACACAGTGCCCCAAGCATCATCCTTTTGGTGATGGACCGCCAGCCCTTTGCTCAGGCCTCCTGGGAGCTACACCTGCTCACTGCTCTCCAGCAGCACTGCAAGTTGCCTGGGCTTCAGCTTTGAGTTCTCTAATTAAGAAATTGAATTTTCAGTATTCAGTCTGGCTGACTGCTCCATCAGTGTGGATTCTGATTTCAGTTTCCAACAAAATGAAGCGTAATGGAATCTGTTAAAATATTTGGATCACATTTTCAGTGGCTAATTTGAAAGGAGTGTGCCCGATTTGGGGGGGGGGTGTGTCTGTCTTCGAAACTCAGGAAAATACTCAAGAAATAATACAATGTCTTTTGATTAGGTGTTGCATTTGTGATTTATTTTCATCTCCTGGTAGACGAGTGTATTCATACAGAACTCACCGTGCTTCTCCGCAAGAGCAGACAGGAAAGAGGTGAAGAGAGATGAGTCACACAGACACATTGGAGCATGTTTGCTAATCAAATGTTTATTACAGTGAATTTAATTCCTGTCACTTTAAAAGATAATACACCTTTGAGACAGTAGGCTTATGATTTGTGTTGGGAGGAGAAATCCAGGCAGGAGTCACAGGCAGAGCCAGCAAGCGAAGGTAGGCCTTGGTGTTCTCTCTGCCCCACTGTCTCCTGAAGTAGCAGCAGCTCTCTTCAGATGCCTGGGAATCCCCAGAAACACGTGCTGGAGCTCTAGGAAGTGAAGCAGGAGGCAGAGTGAGGGCAGGGCTAGTAGCCTTCAGGCTTTCACAAGTCAGCCGAGAGAGATGAAATTTAGCACTCAGGAAACTGGAAAAAAGCACAGAATAAAGAAAATGAATCAAACAAAAACTCACCCAACTGGATGGGGATCAAGAGCATAATGGTTATGCAAACAGGCTCTAATGCCTGAGGCTCCAGAGTTCCAGGTTCAATCCCAGGACCACCATAAACCAGAATTGAGCAGTGCTCTGATGAAAACAAACAAGCAAAATCACCCAGACTCTGATTCCACACCAGCTGAAGTCAAACCCAGAAGTCTTAGGCTTGGAGAGAGACAGGTAGGACTGAGGGAGAATTGACAAGAAGAAGAGCAGGATATCAAAGCCTCAGCCACCCCTTCTCACTGGGAGAACATCCCAAACAGGTGTGTTCTAGGCCAGGAAAAAGGAGGGAAGTGAGGAAGACAGGAGAGCCTCGGTGGGTCATTAGACTTAGCAGCCTCAGCTGGGACTAGATGAGGCCGTTAGTGCTGGCAGTAAGCAAAGTCCAGGGACTCCAGTTACTACTGCAAAGGAGGAGGCAGGTTAAGACCACAGAGACTGCAGGGACCTGTGCTGGGCCAGGCCGGGCTGGGCAGGGCTCTAGTTGCAGTCAGCCATCATCGAATCTTCTGGGTGTTCTTTATTGATTTTCTGTTTGATTTGATAGGACAGAGATAACCTGAAAGGGCAGAGGGAAGTGAGGAGGGAGAGAGAAAGAGACACTGGCAGACCTGCTTCACTGCTGGTGAAACATCCCTTCTGCAGGTGGGGGCCTTGGGCTAGAACCCTGGTCCTTGCTCATAGTCACATGTGTGCTCACTGGGTGAGCATTTTTGGAGCTCTAGCACCTCATGGGTGTGCAACTTCACCATTCTAGGCTGATTTATTTCAGAGAAAGGGAGAGAGAGAGGAGGGAGGAGAGAGAGAAGGGAGTAAAGGAGAGAGAGAGAGAGAGAGAAGGGAGGAAAGGAGAGGGAGAGAGAGAGAAGGGAGGAAAGGAGAGAGAGAAGGGAGGAAAGGAGAGAGAAAGAAAGAAGGGAGGAAAGGAGAGAGAGAGAAGGGAGGAAAGTGTTAGGTGCAGTAGTTTTAAAGTTTTGAGTATAGTTGCTTTTCTGCTTATAGTGTGAGATGGAAAATTCCTGTACCCCCTACACAGGGCGAAAGTCACCACCCCTATGCAGGGGCAAGTCGCCAGTTTTATCTTAGAGGAAATAGCTAGCCTAGCCACAAACCCAAGTCAGCTCAAGGCTGATGAAACTCAACCACCTGAGGCCAGATGGTCTTAGTCAATAACTAAAAGTGTGGTAACCCTATTTTACATAGAGGCTTGAAATTAGACAAATTCTATAGGTTTCTTAGTGTGTTGCAATGTTTGAAATGATTAGATCCCACATTTTCTATAAAGTATCATTGAATAAGTTGTAGACCCCCCCCCCCCCCCGGCACTTAGAGTGTGCTCTGAAATCCTATAAATTGTGTGGTTTGAGCTCTGTTCGGGGTCGAGCTGGTGGACTGCTGTCAGTCACCTCTCGGTCCGGATTCGAATTTGTGAATAAACATCTTTTGCTTCCTTGCAGTGGATGGTGGTTTGGTTTTGCTCGCTAACAGAAAGGAGACACACAGAGAGAGAACTGAGGAAAGGAGACACAGAGAGAGAGACGTGAGGAAAGGAGAGAGAGGGAAAGGGAGAGGGAGAGGTAGAGGGAGAGAAAAGAAAACAGCACCAAACCTTCTACTAGTGTTCTCATGTGGTCTAGCTGGGACTCCAATTTGGGCTGTATGACTGGCCTTTCCAGGTGAGTGTCATCTGCCCCTAAACATTCTGAAAAGAATAAAGATTTATTCTGGAATCTACCTATCCTGAAATGATGCTCTGAAAATCTGCCTATTTCCTAGTGCCCAAAGATAGAGATTGATTTCAATTCATCTCCAGTACTCAGTTCTCAAAACAAAACAGAAAGACCAGCCTCAGAACTATCACTGTCAACTCGATCTTTTAAACTGTTTTCAAAGAAAATACAATCTTTTATTTTTACTTTTACTATAAGCCCACCCCCATCCACCCCTTCAGCCCATCCCAACACCCAAACTCATCAGAAATGAAAGAGGAACACACTGGCACCCTTGAATGGCTAGGCATGTGCCAAGCACACCCACATGCACCACTGGGAGACATAGTTTCAGAAAAGCATGTTTTCTATTAACATTAAAGATAAGCAAACCTATATTTTAGACTTGGGAGAAATAGACTTGGGAGAAATAAAATCAAAATATCTCCCTTGCCTGGGGCATCTGAAATAGTAGTCAAGTATATTGTAAAAGCAGTATGGTTGAAAGTTTTGAAATGTCTAATTTTATTAACAGTGTACCAAGAGTCAATTGCACAACTTCTGAACATTCTGGCATCTCTGACTCTAAAGTAGGAATAATAAAATGGGAGTCTGCCTTCCAGAGTGTCGTGTCAAAAGTTCAGTGACAGCTGAAGTAAATCCAATGAATCACAGGAGTAGCAATTAGTAGCTCACTGTGCCGCTACCAGGAGCCACTGTGTCTACCTTTCACTCCAATCTAAACAGAAAATGGGGCCCAAGGGTACATTTTCCTAGGGTGGCTTCTGTCAAGGAAGCAGTGACAGTTCCTTCTTCACAATGATCAGCAGCAATATCTGAATTGTCTTAAATGATTGGGAACTGGTCAGTGGATGCCCAGGGAAATAACTTCAGTTTATGGAAATAAGTTGGGTTTATGACTTAAGTCAGATGCAAATAAGAAGTGACCAAGTCATCAGTCATGCAAATGAAGGTAAATTCAGCTTTGCTTTTGTGATTAACTATTGGATTTTTTTTTTCTCTGCTCAAGGAATTTTCAATTTTCGCTTGCTATTTTTTTAACAGTTGGAAGGACAAAATATTAATTATACTCAAAATCCTTTCTCAATACTAATATGTGAACTGTTCTATCTGTTATACCACAAAAATATGAATATGTCTTTGTAAATCCCATGTCAGGGAATATATTAAACACAATAAAATTTTAGTATCATCTTAAGCATGATTTTTAGTCTTATTAATGACTCTAAAAATATTTTTAATGAGTGCCCATATAAAAATGACTGATTGGTGGTGATTAATTGCTTTTGTTGAATGTTTTGATGTCTTAATGAAGATCTAGAAAGTGACAGACATGGGAACTAGAGAGGGGGCTGGGCGGTGGTGCACCAGTCAAGTGCACATAGTAAAAAGCACAAGGACCTGAGCAAGGACCCCAGTTTGAGCCCCCAGTTCCCCACCTGCAGAGGGGAACACTTCACTAGTGGTGATGCAGGTCTGCAGGTGTCTATCTTTCTGTCCCTCTCTAACTCCTCCTCCCCTCTCAATTTCTCTCTGTCCTGTCCACTAAAATGGGAAAAAAAAATGACTGCCAGAAGTCATAGGTTCACAGTGAAGGCACAGGGCACCAGCAATAACCTCGGAGGGGGAACAAAAAAAGGAAATATAGAAAATTAAAAAAAATCTATGTTTTAGAATCATACTGATAACATGCAATCTCCATGACTAGCTTAGAGTTTAGCACATTAGAATGCACATACCTAGAGACCAATCAAGATCAAGTGTTTACGTTAGATTGTGCAAGTTTCTGCTACTTCTGTTTCCCACCTGCTTGAAACACCTTTGCCTGAAGACACTCTTCCCTATCCTCTTTTGCCTGCAGAATTCACTGAGCGTGTTTCTGTGGAATTCAACTGCAGCCAGAGAGACAGGTAAATTGTGTGAGGTAAACAGCTGTCGGAGAGCTATGAATCATCTTTAAGGCACATTAGCTAAACTCATTTTTTAAAGGAAAATTGTTTTGCATCTTGAAAGGAATAATCACAAGAACCCTGTGCTCACTCTAATGTGCTGTCAAGCTCCATCTCCTTGGGGAACAAATATGATGAACTCTCTGCATTTCTTTATTTTCTTAATGATGGCCCTTGCTGGGATATGGAGAGGAGAACTGAGATGCCCTTTCTCCCAGAAAGGTAGAATTAACATCACTTCTACTCTGGGGTGGAATTCAGACTTGGTGACTTAAAACTGCGTGGCTGGCCTTATGTTTGTTTTTATTTTGCTTTGTTTTTAAAGTGAAATCATGCAGAAAATTCAGGCTTTTTAAGATAATTCACTGTACAGTATTTCAAAAATCAGTATAATGTTGTCTGCTAACATTGACCATGGACTGGGCTTCCTGTTTGTGTATTTCTTTCTCTTTTTCTATTTTTTTTTTTTATTTTTTAGCTCAGGGTAAATGAGATAAACGTGATACACTCAGATGAATTTTTCAAAGTGGAAGTATTTTTTTCCAACATACTGTATTATGCTTTCATGTATTGTTATTTACTACCACTGAGGCACTGAACTACAAGACTTAGTGGATTCATGGCTGTAATTTTGTCTAACCCCCCAGGAATCAGCAAAGCTCACCTCCCTCCACCACCCCAGAGCAAGGTGTGTGCCCCCCATCCTGCCTGCTCTGCCTCCCTTTGCCTGCCTTCAGATCTACAGAGGCAGAGCAAGAGTATTTCTTTTTTTTTACTATTTAAAATCTATTTATTCATTTATTTTCCCTTTTGTTGCCCTTGTTGTTTAATATTGTTGTGGTTATTATTGTTGTTATTGACGTTGTTATTGTTGGATAGGACAGAGAGAAATGGAAAGAGGAGAGGAAGATAGGGGGAGAGAAAGATAAACACCTACAGACCTGCTTCATCTCCTGTGAAGAGACTCCCCTGCAGGTGGGGAGTCGGGGGCTCGAACCGAGATCCTTAAGTCGGTCCTTGTACTTTGTACCACGTGCGCTTAACCTGCTGCACCACCATCTGACTCCCAAGAGTGTGTATTTCTTCCTCTGTTTCTGGCTTTGCTTCCTAAACCCCACATCTGAGTGAGATCACCCAAACTCTGCTCTTAGTTTATTTATCACTTCCTTTGTGTTTGAGCAACAGGCAAAATATCTTTTCTTATAGCTGAGTACAATGTAATCCACAACTTCCTCACTCACTATTTTATCCATTTATCTATTTATTTTGATTAGTAATTTAATATTGATTTACAAAATTACAAGATAACAGGGGTAAAACTCCTCACCATTCCCACCACCAGAGCACTGAGTCCCCCATCCCTCTACTGGAAGCCACAGCAGGTCTCGCAAGGCTGCAGATACGTGTTGACTATTATTTCTTTTTTTTTTAAATTTTTTATTTAAGAAAGGATTAGTGAACAAAAGCATAAGGTAGGAGGGGTACAACTCCACACAATTCCCACCAACCAATCCCCATAACCCACCCCCTCCCATGGTAGCTTTCCCATTCTCTATCCCTCTGGGAGCATGGACCCAGGGTCATTGAGGGTTGCAGAAGGTAGAAGGTCTGGCTTCTGTAATTGCTTCCCCGCTGAACATGGGCGTTGACTGGTCGGTCCATACCCCCAGTCTGCCTCTCTCTTTCCCTAGTAGGGTGTGTCTCTGGGGAAGCTGAGCTCCAGGACACATTGGTGGGGTCTTCAATCCAGGGAAGCCTAGCCAGCATCCTGGTGGCATCTGGAACCTGGTGATTGAAAAGAGAGTTAACATATGAAGCCAAACAATTTGTTGAGCAATCATGGATCCCAAGCTTGGAATAGTGGAGAGGAAGTGTTAGGGAGGTACTCACTGCAAACTCTAGTGTAATCCTGCTTTCAGGTATATATTTTGCAGTAGTTTATGGATACGTGTGCACATAAGCTCTCTCTCACAGAAACTGGTGTATATCTAGGTTATGGGACTTTGTTAGAAAGTGAACTACCTGAGATGAAATTAGAGTGTACTATTAAAGGAAAGGTCTCACCCGAGTGATGAAGTTGAAGGGTTGTCATTCCACACGTGAAGTCTCTGGATACAGTCTGAGGTGAAGCATGTTGAGATGGCAATCGTTGCTTTGGTTAGGTTGTGATCGGCGGATGCAATATTATTTGGTTTGGATTGGGAGATGCATACAGGAAAGTGGGCCCTATCCAAGGGTTCCAGGACTGGGGGAAGTAGAGGCTCTATAGTGAAGATGTGAGGTTCCTGCTGTCTTAGGGTTCAAAAAGACAATCAGTAGTTAATATTATCATCACATTATTTGTTAATTGGGTTAACTTTGAAAAGTCCCTTTGTTATGGTTTGCTGTACAGTACCCAGTATCTTGTATATAGCTGTGCTATTGGAAGCTTCTAATCTACTTGGTCTAGGCTTTTGAGAGAGTCCACATATCAAATACATAGCCTATATATTAAAAAGATTCAGTTTGTCTTTTGAGACACTTTGAGACATACAATTGATTTCCCCCCTCTCATATTAATTAACTACTGATTTATATGTCTACATTTTGCTAGGAGTGTACATAAACACCATTCCCACCACCAAAGGACTGTGACCCATCCCTCCCGCCCACTCCCACCCCCCACTGGCCCAGGAAGCTGCATGTCTACCCCTCATCACAGGGTTTTTACTTTGGTGCCCTACTTACAATTTGATCAGGTCCTGCTTTTAGTTTCCCTTTCAGATCTTCTAAGTCAGCTTCTGTTCATGAGTGGGATCATCCCATACTCAGCTTTATCTTTCTGACTTAGTTCACTTAACATAATTCCTTCTAGCTCTGTCCAAGATGGGTCAGAGAAGGTGGGTTCATTGTTCTTGATAGCTGCATAGTATTCCATTGTGTATATATAGCACAGCTTTCTCAGCCACTCATCTGGTGTTGGGCACCTGGGTTGCTTCCAGGTTTTAGCTATTATGAATTGTGCTGCTATGAACATAGGAGTACACACCTCTTTTTGGTTGGGTGTTATGGAGTCCTTGGGGTATAACCCCAGGAGAGGAATTATTTCTACAATCATCTGTCTGTATTTGTATAGATTTGCACCCCCCTTTTAAAAGATCTCATCTTCTCTTCAAGTCACACCTACACCTATTACCATGTCCCTCCCTTTTCCCTCTTCTCTCTCTCAGATCCGTGCAAAGATTGGAGTTCAGAGTTCCCTGGTCATCTTCCCCTAAGAGTCACCCCCCCCAGCCCCCTGGAGGGAAGGACCAGAATTCTTTGGGGAGAAACTCTTAGGAGATGGTGGCGGTTCTGGCTTCTGTCATTGCTTCTCTGCTGGACATGGGTTGGCAGGTGGATCCACACCCCCAGCCTGTCTCTGTCTGTCTCTCCCTAGTGGGGCAGGGCTCTGGGGAGGTGGGACTCCAGGACACATGGGTGAGGGCGTCTGCCCAGAGAAGTCAGCATGGTGTCATGGTAGCATCTGAAAGATGGCAAGATATAAAGCAGGACAAAATGATTAATGAACAGGAAACAAAAAGTAGGAGTAGAGCACATGAATGGACTTCCTAGCCTCTTTCCACCCTAACATCCCTGTTCTTACCTGCTTTATTCATTTTAAGTTCAATCTACTTAACGTAAAGTGGCTGGAGAAATTCTAACCAGATGCCTGCAACACACTCTGAGTGCTATTATCACAGGCTGCACCCCACCTAGAACCTGAAGATCCCTGAGGCAGGTTTTTACAGGAGATATGTGGGCTTATTGACTACTGGTATTTCACTATATCCCAAACTTGATTTGAATTCAAAACAAAAATTTGATAGTGAGGTATTTCTGGAGGGGGGGGATCTGAATTTTCACAAAATACACTTTGCAGAATACTGTTGTTTAGAGACTTGAGAGTTAGCCATTTGAAGAGCTGTGAAAGGAGGTTAATTGATCATTCATTTGTGAACATGCAGTGTGAAATCACACCAACACATTTATTTTAATTTCAGAAGGAGAATATCAGAAGCGATGTGCTTTGATGACTTAGAAGTTCCTGGTGATCTTCTGATTGTCTCTTTCCAGCCTCTGTGACTTTGTCTGTATCATCTGCTCTCTAACTGCCTTTGTCTTTTCTTGGCCCTTGTATAAATAAGCGGCCCATGATCGGCAAAAGCACATACTTGAATAGTGTGTTAGTGTGTTAGTTTGTCCTAGGCTTGACCCAGGTTCCAGCCTAGCACCCTGAAGGAAGGTTCTATGCTGTGGTCTCTTTTATTCTTTTAAAAGACAAGAAAAAATAAATAAGAAATATCACAGTAGGTTATTTATTTCTTATTTATTTATTTGCCTCCAGGGTTATTGCTGGGGCTTGGTGCCTACACTACAAATCTACTGTTCCTGGAAGCCATTTTTTCCCATTTTGTTGCTCTTGTCATTACTGTTATTGTTGTTGGATAGGACAAATAGAAATCAGAGGAGGGAAGACAGAGGAGGAAAGAAAGACAGATATCTGCAGCCCTGCTTCACCACTTGTAAAGCGACTCTCCTGCAGGTGGGGAGCCAGAGGCTCGAACCGGGATCCTTACTCTGGTCCTTGGGCTCTGTCTTGTGCGCTTAACTCCCTGCATTACCTGCCGACCCGACCCCCACCTTATTGATTTCTTTAGCCTCCATTTGCTGGGGCTCAGTGCCAGTACTAGAAATCCACTCGAGCCAGAGTGATGCTCTGGTTCTCTCTCTAGTCTCAATGAACACATTTTAAAATGCTCCTAAAACTCTCTCTCTCTGTGTGTGTGTGTGTGTGTGTGTGTGTGTGTGTGTGTGTGTGATCTCTGGTAGCTTTCCACATATAAATTTGAATAGAATAGTCTGTCAACCATATGCATTTCCACAAAGAATTATTTGCATGTCAGGTACCTAAAATTAACAACAAAAACAGTTCTACAAAACACTAGAAAGGCCTGCAGCTCTGCCTAATGGACAAATTGTTAAACTGGCAACAATTCATATCAACACACAAGATTTTTTCCAATATGCAGAGTGAATTAAACTTATACCATGAAATACTTTGCCCATCTATAATTTATACATTTCAAAATGTTGTGGCCATAGGGGGAAGTAATTGACTTAGTCTGGTAGTGTAAACTTGGGATCTATCTTTGTATTTTTATACATTTTCTTGGCCAGTCTGTAATGTTACCATAATGTCACAAGTGGAATGGCACCTTCTTCATTAATGCCATGTGGGGAAGCACTATTATTAGGCTCTGCCGAATATGACATCTTACTCCACACTGCCATAGAACACTTCAGACCTGATGCATCAGCAGAAAAAGATTTTAGAAAATGAACCTGCAAGATTCAACTAACCGACATAAAATGAAGCGGGAACCAAATCCCAGAGCTTTTGGAAATGATTTTAATTTACATTTTAATTTTTCTTTACATCAAGTGACTTCCTTCAAAGACAGAGACTCTGCACACCCTCTAATCTCTGGAATCAAATATTCCAGACACCAGCTCATGGAAGAATATTTCTCTCAAATGTCTTAACATCAAGATTGTGTTGATGAAATCAATGTCAACATCCATATATGTGGATGTAAAATTTGAAACTAACTTTCATACAAGAGAAACCAGAGAATTAGAATATAGCACTCTGTCTTGAGAATTTAAGTTCGTAGATGGGTGTGTGTGAGAGAGAGAGAGGTCAAAATCAGTAAGAGAAAAAAATCTGAAAAACATTGATAGTAAGTTAGCATTATTAACCTAAACATAGAACTCAACATTGAATCTTCAGGGTTCAATCCTTATGTGAAAGCCAAGCAGTATTCTTATCGTTTCCCTTTCTCTGTCCTCTTTAATTATATCACATGATAAAATAAATAAATGAACTTTTTTTTTTTCCTAAGGGATATCTTAAAAACGAAGCAATAGCAACTTAAAAGAATAGTTTTTCCTGAAATGATCTTTTCTTTACCAGAGTACTACTCAGTTCTGGCTGATGGTGGTATGGGAGATGGAACTCAGGCCTGAGAGTCTCTTTGAATAACCATTATGCTATCTACCCCCACCCGTTACTTGTTCTTTTTAAAACTACATAGTCAGTTGTAGCTTTTCATTCAGTCAACCTGTGATGATAAATGTAAACTCTTCTTGAACATAGAAAGTGGTAAATTCATGGGACTGAGTGGTTCCACATCCAATGGAGTGCACATGTTATAAAACAGAACAGTCAGAGCTGAGAGACGGGGCTTATGTTCCTTTTAATTCTTCTAAGCAAAACTATACCCTAAATGTTTAGCAACAGAGAGAGGGAGAGAATCCACCAAACTGAAGCTTCTTCTAGCATGCTGGGGGCAGGCTCAAACCTGGGTGGTGTGCAGGACAACATTTCCACTCTTGGTACAGGTAATGAAATGTTTCTGTGTTAATATCTCCCTTATGGGTCATTCTCGTCATATGAGGTTTTTGTACTGAAGTGATTTAATGTTTGGTTTTAATTGGGGAGAATGTTAAAAGATCAGATTAAGAACATTAAAACTAAATTGGCATCTCTTACATTTTCCATAGGTTCTATTTATATGGACAGATATTTGTTGAAATACTAGGGCTGTTGGAATCTTGAGAAAGTTAATTTTTTCATGAAAATATTTATAGTCTATATAATTAATTCTCCCTCTTTAATGTTAGATCTTAGAGTTTTTTTTCCTCCAGGGTTATTGCTGGGCTCGGTGCCCGCACCATGAATCCACCGCTCCTAGAGGCCTTTTTCCCCCCCTTTTTGTTGCCCTTTTTGTTGTAGCCTTGTTGTGGTTATTATTATTGCCATTGTTGATGTTGTTCATTGTTGGATAGGACAGAGAGAAATGGAGAGAGGAGGGGAAGACAGAGAGGGGGGAGAGAAAGACAGATACCTGCAGACCTGCTTCACCGCCTGTGAAGCTACTCCCCTGCAGGTGGGGAGCCGGGGGCTCGAACCAGGATCCTTATGCCAGTCCCTGCGCTTTGTGCCACATGCGCTTAACCCACTGCGCCACTGCCTGACCCCCAGATCTTAGAGATTTTAAAGATAACTAAATCCTGAACTTTACGGTAAGTGCTATAAGAATTTTAATACCATTTAATTCGCCTTAAGATTTCTTAGGTTAAAGAAATTTAGGATAGCAGCATATTTTGTAATAGCTAAAACCTGGAAGCAAACCAGGTGACCAAGAAGAGATGAGTGGCTGAGAAAGCTGTGCTATATCTCCACAATGGAATACTATGCAGCTATTAAGAACAATGAACCTACCTTCTCTTGTCCATCTTGGAGTTAAGTGATATAAATCAGAAAGACACAGGTGAGTATGGGATGATCCCACTCATAAACAGAAGTTGAGAAAGCAAGGGAAACTCAAAACAGAATCGGACTTAGTTTGGAGTATGGAAACAAAGTAAAAATCTCTGGGTAGAGGGTGAAGGTAGATATTCAGCTTCACTGGGTTGGGGAACAGACCTCTGGTGGTGGGAATGGTGTTAATAACACTCCCATTAACTTACAGTCTCACAACTACTTAATATGAGAGGGAGAAAGTGATGGAATATCTCAAACCTCTTGATGCAGAGGCCATAGGCTGAGTATATGGTCCTTCAATTTAAACACTTAAGACTTCAGATTGGTAATCAGATTGAAGTTTAACAGTGGAATCAAATTGCTGATACATTTCTAATAATGACTTGTTCTTTGAAATATTAAATTAAATCTCCTAAAAGCTTAGACCAGGGAGAACAGAAGTAACTGGTGTTACTTTGTAAGATACAGCTATGTATAAATAGCATAAAAGGGCATACATTATGGTGAGGTCTTAGATGATACAGAAAACCCTAACAAGGAAGTTAACTCAATTGCCAAATGATTTGGTTATAGCTATAGCTATTGCCTTCTTTTTAATATTTATTTATACATTTTTTTCTTTTTGTGGCCCTTGTTTTTTTATTGTTATAGTTACTATCATTGTTATTGATGTTGTTGGATAGAACAGAGAGATGGAGAGAGGAGGGAAGACAAAGAGAGAAAGACAGACACCTGCAGACCTGCTTCACCGCTTGTGAAGAGACTCCCCTGTAGGTGGGGAGCCGGGGGCTCAAACCAGGATCCTTATGCTGGTCCTTGTGCTTCGCACCATGTGCACATAACCCACTGCTCTACCGCCTGACTCCCCACTATCGCCTTCTTAAACCCTAAACAGCAGGAACCTCCCGCTTCCTCTATAGAGCCCAAATTTCCCCCAGTCCTGGAACCTCTAGGGTGGGGCTTCCTTTCCTGCAGGCTTCTCTCAAGTCATATCAACTGACACTGCACCTGATGATTCCAACCTAATCAATGCAATGAGTACCACCTCTGCATGCTTCACTTCTGACCGCGTCCGGAGACGTCAGGTATGGCATGTTAATGCTTCAGCTTCATTACTCTGGTGAGGCCTTTCCTAGCTCATAGGACTAAATTCCATTTCAGGTGTGTATTTCTTTTTTTTTTAAATATTTTATTTTATTTATTTATTCCCTTTTGTTGCCCTTGTTGTTTTATTGTTGTAGTTATTATTGTTGTTGTCGTTGTTGGATAGGACAGAGAGAAATGGAGAGAGGAGGGGAAGACAGAGAGGAGGAGAGAAAGACAGACACCTGCAGATCTGCTTCACCACCTGTGAAGCAACTCCCCTGCAGGTGGGGAGCCAGGGTTCGAACCGGGATCCTTATGTCATGTCGGTCCTTGTGCTTTGCGTCACCTGCGCTTAACCCGCTGCGCTACAGCCCGACTCCCAGGTGTGTATTTCTTAACAAAAGTTCAAAACCTAGATATAGACCAGGGCCCATGAGATAGGGCATATGCACACGTGTCCATAAGTTAGGGGAAAATATAGACCTTAAAGCAGAAGTGCACAGTGATTTGCAGTGAGCCAATAAATGAAGCAAGAAAGTAGAAAGACCTAAAAAGACACCTTAAAGTACCTAATGAAACAGTTTCTACTCAGAACTAGACACCCTCCTTATCTCCTACCTATTACATGTCCCTCAATCACTCCAAAGCTGACCTTGTCAGACAAAGTAAGAACTACAAAAGCTGAATAAGGGCAAGAGACTTTAATGATGACTCTTAAGTCACTACCAGGCCACCCCATCATGTGGGGCCCTAGTTGGGGAGTCCTGGGATCCCCACACAGACATGATGGGCCTAGACCTCTAACCAATCCCTCTCTCCACTGCCACGGGTCATCTCCATCAAGAACAGCATAATGGATCCCTCTGTGGGCCCCCACAGGACCTTGCCCTCAATGTGGATCAACGATGGTAAGGAACGGTCTATTTTCTGAAAGGAGGTTGGACAACATACTCTACCTACCTCCCAAGGAGGATGGATCCTGAAATGAGTGCAGACTAGAATGTTCTAGTGACCATGGAGTGACCATGGAGCTGTGACCATGGAGTGCGAGCTCAGACCTACAGGGATGCAGAGGTTACACAGGCTCCTGTGCTAAATATGGGCCCCAGATCAAATCAGTGGGGTTTACTTGTAACAATATTTATATACTTTCCCATATTGGGGAGCTACTCTCTTCCCTGATCCAGATTTCTAGTCCTTTTCCCAACTATGACACCATCTCTCCAGACAATAAATTGGGCCCATCTGCATATTAGATGTCAGGCTCAGGTAAAAACTAGTATAGTTGGAATATAACTAAAATAGAACTACTAGCTTTTTCCAAAATGGAGACCCCAAATCTTCATCTGCAATGTTCTTGCCTTTAGGTTCATGGATAGTTAACAATTTGTCCTGCATTTGTCTTAACTCTTTTTCAGCCACCAGGTTCCAGATGCTACTATGATGCCAACCTGACTTTCCTGGGCAGACGACTCCACCATGTGTTTTAGAGCCTAGCCTCCCCAGAGCCCTGCCCCACTAGCGAGAGACAGACTGGGAGTATGGATCCACCTGTCAATGCCCATTTTCAGAAAGGAGGTCTCGAAACTTTACATCAGGCTCAACCTGACGCTGTTGACTGGCTACGGAAGAAGGGCAAATGCTAGAAGAAGAAGAAGCAGAGAAGCAATTACAGAAGCCAGACCTTCCACCTTCTGCACCCCCATAATGATCCTTGGTTCATACTCCCAGAGGGATAAATAATAGAGAAGCTTCAAAGGAGGGGATTGGATATGGAGTTCTGGGTTTGGGCATTGTGTGGAAATGTACCCCTCTTAGCCTATAGTCTTGCCAATATTTCCATTTCATAAATAATTTTTTTAAAAAGCAACTTAAGGACATTTTTGATTATTTTATGCTTAGGGACACCTACTTCTCCTTGGGGTATTACAATATTCTATACTATGGCTGCCTTCCCTTTAATATTCATTATGCAAGCCATAAAGGGTTTATATACATATAGTTTGACCTACATAATAAGCATGTAAATTCTGATCAGTTCTCATTTCATAATTGGAAAAATGAAGGCTCTAAGAGATAACATACATCTAACTCTGAATTATATTCTTAGTTAAATAAATCAGGTGTCAAATGCTTGATTTGTCTATTACATTAATTTTGTGAAGTTCTCCTGCCAAGAAGCACTATGTTGCTCTCTCTCACTAAGGAAGGAAGGTCCACTCTGCCCTGAGTCCTATCTGGATGTGACACCCAATTGATGATGGATTCCAATATAGAACTTAGAGTTCAAACGAGACTCAGTTATTACATCTGACTTACAAACAGCCATGCTAAGTAGTTACCATCCATTCTGCAAATATAAATATTGCTAAAGGGGTGTTTGAATTAAAACCCACTGTACAAACAAAAAACTAAAAAAGCAGTGACATTTGCAGTAGGAATTCAAGGTAGAGGATGTTTTAAGTAAGCACTTGATCAATCAATCTTCAAACACCAGGAAGGACTGAACACTGACTGAACTCCTAAGTTCAGAAGTCAAACTTTACCTCTGGAGTGAGGTGTCTGAGGCCATAGAGGCTAGGCAAGGGAAAACCACACACAAAAAACTTAAGCCCATAGGAGCACATTAACCTGTTCTTACTAACAGCACATTTGCTGCTCAGCTGACTCTCATTCACATTGACACGAAAGAATATTAGTCTCGACACTGCCTCCAAATGGTAAACCAAAAGAAGTAACATTGCATCTACAACTCCTAGTAAATGTTGACGTAAGGCACAGACGGGGGCATATGGACACAATGAACAGCCCAGAGAAGGCTTGGAAGATACATTCAGGCAGAGAAGCACTAAGGGTAAATCTCCTTGAGCAGAAGGTCTGTGTTCAGATGGCTGGAGGAAGGCATGGGCCAAGTAGCAGTAGTGACTGAGATGTTGTGGGTATCACCTAATCTTGATGGAATGAACTTTCTCTGTTTTAAAATGGGATTGTAATAATATCTGACACAGGAATGATATCAGAAGTGAAGGAGAATATGTTAAAAAAAAACACTGCACATAAATGTATAGTTAGATTAAAAATTGTTCATTTTTTGCAGCAGCAAAGAAGCACAGGACAACATTTGTGAACCATGCCCATCTCACATCCTGGGCACACCCAGGAGACCCCACTTATTACAATGCAGAGGCACTGGAGTTCAAACCCCAGAACCCATCTGCAGGGTAGAAGCACACATTACCATGCATGAGGATGTGAGTTCAAGCCCTTGGTCTCCACTTGTAGTGGAAAAGCTTTGCATATGGTGAAGTCATGCTGCATCTATCTATCTATCTATCTATCTATCTATCTATCTATCTATCTATCTATCATCTATCTATCTATCTATCATCTATCATCTATCATGTACTATCGGTCATCTATCTGTCTGTCTATCTACCTATGTCCCACTCACATTTGGACTTAGCATTTTTAGGAGGGCAGGCCATGTCGTGTCCCACATTCTGAAGTCTCAGTGTTGGCAATACAAGGACTTCTTTCTGTTTGTGCCCTTGGCCATTTTCGTGGTTGGGTCTCTGTAGCCACTATGACATCAGTGAAATGAAAGTCTGCTCTAAGGTGCACCTGCCACTTTCATATCAAACTTCAGGGATCTTCATAATGGAGAGAAGAAAAGGACTCAGCATCCAATCAGGAGAGGTTTTGTACTTAAATTACGAAAGAGCTTTTTTGGCCAAAGTCTAAGACTCAGTTGCATATTCCATCTTGATAGGAAGGGAAGAATAATCCACCATTTACTAGGAAGAGAGGGAGAAGCTTCATGAGTGGTGCAGCAGGGGTGCAAGAGTCTCTCTCCCTCTCCTTCTCTCTCTCTACCACTCTCTCTCTCTCATTTTTACTGTCTGCAGCCCCTTTTCTTTCTACAGCCCCTCTCAAATTCTCTGTCTCTAACCAAAATAAAAAAATTGAAAAATAATACAGTTGGTTCTATCATATATTCTAAGAGAGACAGAGAGCACCACTCAGCCCCTAGCATACTTAGTTTTGGGGCTCTCACCTGAGCTTCACAAATACAAGCCCTGTGCCCTGTGCTCCATCAGCTGAATCACCTCCTCAGCTACCAGCGACACTTTTTAAAGAGACTTTTAAAAGACATTTCATTCTTTTGAGTGTGTGAAGAGTACAGTAGAAAACATTCTCTAGACAAACATTGTGCGAGATACTTCAATATATTTCCAACTCAGACAAAACCAACTAACAACTTAATAGACAAAATCTTATATATAATGTCCTAGCTTTTTGGCATTTCCATTATTAAATCCTAATAATCCAATGCAGTTCACACTTGAAATATGTTTAGAAGCCTTTCCCCATGTGCTGGATTGTAATGATAAGCACACAAATCTGTTTTGGGCAAAGTGTGTCTCAATAAACACCCTCAAATCTCAGTGACTTCCCCAAACTATTTTTTTTCCTTGTTCATGTAAAATCCCCTTGTACTCTGGGCATCTCTGTGGACAATGTTCTTACATGGAAGGACATAGTGATTTAGGGAGATCTGATATTATGATCCTGCTAGATCAACCACTGGTGTTCCCACTGGTCCACACCAGGAAGAAAGAAATGGTAAGAGACCTGAAGCATGCCTCCAGCCCATCCCTGCCTGGAGGGGAGCCAGTGATACAGCTGCTTCTTCTTCTTCTTCTAGCGTTTGCCCTTCTTCCATAGCCAGTCAACAGCGTCAGGTTGAGCCTGATGTAAAGTTTCGAGACCTCCTTTGAATCTGGAGAGGTGGCAGTCGTTGACTATGTGGGTCAAAGTGATACAGGAAGACTGAAGAGAAACAACAGTCTCACCTATAGCTTGATGTGAAGTGACAGGGGTGTATGTAATTGACCACTTGCTATTAATTATGCATGCATTTTCTGGAGATGAATTCTCAACATACTATTGTGTTCAGCATTTAACTTTTTTAAACATATGCAAGAAAAAAATTAACTTGCATTTATATATTTATTTCCCGCCTTGACAGACACACTTTACAATTATTCCTGAAACGTGACTATGACTGTGATGTGTTTCTAGGCAGGGAACAGCACTAGTAAATAACGATCTGGCTGATGATTCTCAGGACGTTTTTCTGCTAAATTAAAAGCGTCTGTCCTGATAGTTAAGAGAAGAAGTGTTCATAGCCATGACAAATGGCATGCATTTCTTCAGTGGGAATTGTTAGTTAACGTTAAGGAACAGATGTGTTATTGTGATTGGCTGGAGAAGAAAAGTATCATTCGAAACAACAGAGATGCAGTTGTGCGTGTGTAAGTTATAGAAAGCTATCTCCGAAGATGGTGGTCACAGAAAGTGAGCTGAGAGAGAGACGGAAACCCCTGCACCGCACACATACATTTCAGTGAAATGTCCTCCTAAGGAAACCTGGTCCTCTAGACCTCTCCTTTCCATGCCAATGACCTTGTACCAAGTGTCCTATTTAGCTAGGGATGAGAGGTAGGAGACCAAGTCATGCCAAACTAAGGAGAGAAATGGTGGAAAGCCTCTTAAAACAGCAGTCTGAGGCACACCTCAGAGCAGTACTGCCCTGCAGCTTTCTGAGGAAAACCTCCATGAGCTACGTGCTGTAAAGACCACCAGTAACTGCTCCCCTGATCGTCTCCCAGATCAGATTAGAGGAAGAGACTTACTCTCCCGAAAAGACAAATAATTGTGTAAGTGGGTGATGGATCCAGACTAATGGCGCAAAGCACAAGGACCAGCATAAGGACCCCGGTTTGAGCCCCCGGCTCCCCACCTGCAGGGGAGTCGCTTCACAGGTGGTGAAGCAGGTCTGCAGGTGTCTGTCTTTCTCTCCCCCTTCTCTGTCTTCCCCTCCTCTCTCCATTTCTCTCTGTCCTATCCAACAACGATGACATCAATAACAACAATAAAAAAACAATGGCAACAAAAGGGAAAATAAATAAATATAAACATAAAAAATAAATAAAAGAAATAAATGTGTTCAGGGTTCCATTCCCTGAATGGTGCCAAGGTTCCCTGCCTGAGTGTCTCATTTCTTTCCTCTTTTTTGCACCCCACAGAGCTGGACTCTGTAATGACATGAAAATTTCCCATTTGAATCTTTTTTTAATGTAAAATTCTGGCAAAAAACCAAAGTAAACTAGGGGTCAGGCAGTAGAGCAGTGGCTTAAGCACATGTGGCATGAAGCCCAAGGACCAGCATAAGGATCCCAGTTCAAGTCCTGGCTCCCCATCTGCAGGGGAGTCGCTTCATAAGCCATGAGCCATGTCTGTCTTTCTCTCCCCCTCTGCCTTCCCCTCCTCTCTTTATTTCTCTCTGTCCTATTCAACAAGAATAATGTCGACAACAACGACAACAAAAATAATAACTACAACAATAAAACAACAAGGGCAACAAAAGGGGAAATAAATAATAAAAAAAAATTAAAGTACATGAATGAGTTTGTGACCTAGAAAGTAGTATAATGTGCAAAGCAATCAAGTCCTAAGCAGGAAGTCCAGAGTTGGGGGTTCCTGACATGACATGTGCCAGAGTGATGCTCTGGTTCTCTGTCTGCTTCTCTGTCTTGGCTCTCTGTCTGTCTTGGCTCTCTGTCTGTCATGGTTCTCTATCTCTGCCTCCATTATCGCTGTACCTACCTAGTACCTCCTCCTTTCTTTCTCACTCATAAATAAATTTTTAAAACTTATTAGATTATGGCTGTATGGTGACTAAGATATCACTCAAAAAATTCCCTGAAGAGTGAAGTATAAAAACTTCTTTATAACAGTAAATTCATCTGCTTAAGTTCTATGGGTAATAAAAATGTATATTCAGCAATATATCTCTAGGTTATAAATTTTACTTTTCTATGAAATCCCTTGATGAATCCTCTCATGAGATATTTAGTTTATAAACACAGAATAAAAAGGATAAATAACAAATGTAACATAACAAAGATAGATATATATTTAATTGAATGATGAAATCTATTATCAAAAAATTCTACATTGGTGCTGAGTAGTGGCACACCTGGTTGAGTGCAAAATGCTACAACACAACAGGACCCAGGTTCAAGCATCCAGTTCCTACCTACAGGGGAAAGCTTTGTGAGTGGTGAAGCAGGGCTGCAGGTATCTCTCTGTCTTCCTCTCTATATCCCCCTCCCCTCTCATTTTCTGACAGCCTCCATCAAACAAATAAATAAAGATAATAAAAAAATTTTAAATCAGGTAGAATTATCATGTGACATTTGATTAGTTAAAAAAAATGTTCTACATGAAGAAATACTGTTATAGTCAAAGCTTAAAGAAAAAAAGTTTAAAACTAAATTGTTTTTACATTAAAAAATCATTTTATGGAGGATTAAAGGTCTTTACTAGAGTTGTATGGGAACAAATCCTTGTCTCCCTAGGATAGGTGTCTGCAAAGCATTCCCATGCCCACCTTAGCACCAGGGCTCCAAAGCCCTCTCCACCAGGCACCCCCTCCCTCCTGAGAGCCCTCAGCTGGGACCAATACACCACATCAATCCTGGCTGCCCTGTATGTCTCCTTGTTTCTTTTCTTTCCTTTTTCTTTTAAGTTCCACCTATTGCCGGGAGCCAAGGCCTTAGCTAAGACTCTCATATAGCCGGTGAGAGGACATTCCGATCATTGGAACTGAGATTACCATCTAGCTGTTTAGAAAGTCGCTCACCCAACCTTTCCTTTTATAGTACACTCTAATTTCATCTCAGGTAGTTCACTTTCTAACAAAGTCCCATAACCTAGACATACACCAGTTTCTGTGAGAGAGAGCGTATGTGCACACGTATCCATAAACTACTGCAAAATATATGCCTGAAAGCAGAAGTACACTAGAGTTTGCAGTGAGTACCTCCCTAACACTTCCTCTCCACTATTCCAAGCTTGGGATCCATGATTGCTCAACAAATTGTTTGGCTTTGTATGTTAACTCTCTTTTCAATCACCAGGTTCCAGATGCCACCAGGATGCTGGCCAGGCTTCCCTGGACTGAAGACCCCACCAATGTGTCCTGGAGCTCTGCTTCCCCAGAGACACACCTTACTAGGGAAAGAGAGAGGCAGACTGGGGGTATGGACCGACCAGTCAACGCCCATGTTCAGCGGGGAAACAATTACAGAAGCCAGACCCTCTACCTTCTGCAACCCACAATGACCCTGGGTCCATGCTCCCAGAGGGCTAGAGAATGGGAAGGCTATCATGGGAGAGGGTGGGTTATGGGGATTGGGTGGTGGGAATTGTGTGGAGTTGTACCCCTCCTACCTTATGCTTTTGTTCACTAATCCTTTCTTAAATAAAAAATTTAAAAATAAAAAAAAATAAAATAAAAAAGAAAGTCGCTCACCCATCTCCCTCCCCCACTACCTTAGCAGAACTTCCTCCTTGTTTATGCATAAATTGTGGCTGTAAAATAAAATTTTCAGAGCTTGATCAGACCTCCTGTCTTGCTCTCCTTCTTCGTGTCTCTTGTCCCCTCCATTCTTTCACCCCCTCCCCTAGGTTTCTGTCGATAACCCCGCAGGCCGGGGCACCTGGCGCCCAATGTGGGACCTTTTTGGGTCCGGGGTCCGAGAGAACGTCTCTTCCCAGTGGTCGACCACGAAGCATAGGACCGCCACTTCAGAGTAGGAGTGAGTGAAGGTTCGCATAGGATTGCCGCTCTAGCCCAGAGTGAGTGAAGATATGGATGGTGATCGCCGCAGATTCACCCGTCTGTGAGACTGATCCGTTTTGAGGTAAGAAAGAGCAACGCAATTATGGGACAAGCATTGAGTAAACATGATTTGTTGCTTAAGGGCCTCAAAGAGTCCCTCAAGACACGAGGAGTAAGGGTTAATAAAAAGGATCTCAAGAAGTTTTTTTTTTTTATTTTGTGAGTGATGTTTGTCCGTGGTTCCCCTTAGAAGGGACTATTGATGAAAAAAGATGGGCCAGAGTAGGAAACTATTTAAGAGATAACCTTCTGTTTGTGAGTCTATCTCTATTCCCATGACTGATTCAGGAGACCGAACCCCTGAGGCTCCTGCTAAGTCCCCTCCTGTTAAGATTTACCCCTCTTTGACAACCTTAAGACCCCCCCGCCAAAGATGGGTCTGATGATAGTCTTTCTCCTGAAGAGGCCTTATCCCTTGATGAAGAGATGGCCAAATATAATCCTGACCAGCCACCACCACGCTCTTCTTTGTCCAGACCGCCTCCCTACACCACCACCCCTCCGTTTTGTGCTCCAGTCCTCGACTTGGCCGACATCACTGACTATATCACAAAGGCTAAAACTCAACTAGCACAAAAAACAGCTTCCCTTAAAAAAATAGTAGAAAAAAAAAAAAAAAAAAAAACGAGAGCATTTACAATTAGTTAAAGAACTGTGGGCTCTTGATTTGGCATTATCTTAAAACTAGCCAGCCCCCCCCCCAAAAAAAAAATCCAGCTTTTTCCCTCTGGCTTCCCCAGAGCTCTCAGAAAGCATTAAACCAGTTTTGAGTGAGATCTTATCTGGCTAGCAAGCTATTATTTAGAGAAAGAATGAAATCAATCAAACAAGACGTTCTCTTTAACTTAAAAGCTATTAATCAGAGAACCAGTACACACGTTTGATAGTAATTTAATGAATTGTTTCTTTAAAACTGTAAAATGTACCTTAGCCCAGAAAAAGAATTTCAAAGATTTTTCTCCAGGCGTGGCGGTAAACTAAGCCCGCCTGTTCCGTCTGTGCAGCCAATCATGGCACAGAGCTACTGCTCCACAGATTGGCAAAGACTGCAGTCAATCATTCCCTAGCCACAAACGCCCCTCCTGGGGCAGGGGTGGAGAATCGGTGAGTTAGGAATCCAAAAACCAGAGCGGTTTTTCAAAGGGAAAATTTTTCTTTTCACCAAAAATATCTGTTTTAAGTCTGTGTGCTAATCTTGTTTTCATTAATGTGTGTTAACCCCTAAGTAACTAAAGTTTGTTTTAAGTTTTAAATAAGATTTAGTTAAGCTAAATGTGGTTTTAAAGATCCCAACTCATAGAGTTGGCACACCTTTACCAGAGTAAAATATAGGACAATTTCGTCCTTCTGATAGCTAATATCAGCATCAATTCATTACTTAGAAATTTTATGAGATCTCAAGGCGTGGTAAAATGCCTCTGCAGTCTCTCTCACTCTTGTAAAAATTCTAAATATTACCAGCACCCCAATACCAACTGCCACTGTTTGTTAATTTGTTAATTCCATGCTTGAACTAGTTTTCTAATAACCCAGTCCATGTAGAGCAGAGGCCTTGCCAGGAAAAAAGGGTTAAACATTATATTCCTGGCCATATAAAATTTTTTATTCAGCAGATGTGATTCTACAAAATTATTTAGTGTAAAATGGTCATCTAAAAGAAATGTTAACAGTAAAAATTTATTTTGAACATTTCAGCTATAATGTTTATCTTAGCTTTTTAAGTTACCTATCCAAATCAAAGTGAAAGATCAATTAAGTTTTGTACCCACCTTGTTCATAGCTGTCCTAAGGGTATGATAGCTTTGTGATAAGCAAAGATCCTAACAAACAAAGTCTAACATTTTACTTAAAATTGTTTAAGTGATTTCAAAAAAAAAAAAAAGGTTTCCAACACAGTTCTTATGTGGTAACATAAAGGTAAAAATTCATTTGCTAAGACAGCTAAAGATTTAAAGTAAAAGTCTTAAGTATTTAATGTGACAATTCTTCATCTCCAAATTGATATGCAAATTATCTATATATTTAACTGAAAAAGTTCCAGCACATTCTGGAGGGCCCCCAAAATGTCCTGTGAACTGTTTTGTGGATATTGGTCCACAGCAAATTTGGCATTTGTCTGACACTAAAGATGTTTTAAAAAAAACATTGTCACTAATGTGTGTTAACTCTTTAAGTGACTTAAGTTTGTTTAAAGTTTAAAGAAAAATTTAGTTAAACTGAATTGGGTTTAGAGATCCTGGTTATGGGAATTGCTACAGGAGGTTAAAAAGAGAACTTTTAAATTTATGTTCTTTAAAATTCAAACAGTGCCTCTTAAAATTAGGTATCACACACTGAAGATGTGTCTAGATCTTGACTGTGATAGGTAAAAAAAAAAAAAGGTTTTAAAATACTTCTCAACTAAAGAAGTAAAACTGGCCTGGGTTAGTGAAAGATAACACAATAGTTATCTTTATGCCTGAGGATGTTGCTCTGATAAATGAGGTTTAATTTAAATAAGATATGTAAAAAATTTTTTTTCCAAATAAAACTTATCAAATAAATATGGGGCAGCCTTGTCGAGCTGTATAGATGTTTTAGCTAACCTTTTTACATTTTATTCAAGAAGTATGCCCTGGTTTCCCTGAGAAACAACTTTAGATATTAAAACATAAGAGAGACTGGGTAAAAAGTTAAGAGAGTTTTATGTCTCATAGAGACAAAAATGTTCCCGGTTAAAACATTTATTTTAAAACTTGGTAAGAGATTTTTATCTTACTCATGAGTTAGTTACTTTTGCTTTTACAGTGACTCCTTCTGATAAAGTTGTTACTGAGATAACTCCCCCATTTAGAAAGACTACAAAAATCATTATCAAATATTTGGCTTTTGAGAGTACAGATTCTACATGTCAAACTTTAATTAGTTCTTTTAGAGAGTAAAAAATTATCTGGCTTGTTTTAAGACACTGTCAGAGGTTTATTCTTGATAAATTAAGGTAATACATGGTGCTTCTGGTCTGATAAAAGATTTGTTTTGATAAAACCTGATTTAAAAAATTATTATTTTGAACATTTAAGCTATGAGGTTTTATTTTAGCCTTTTAAGTTGCCATGTTAGAGTTCTAAGGAGCAAAATCTATTAGAATTGTATGTCTACACTTACTCATGATAGCTTTGTGATGAGTAAAGATCTTAGTAAACCAAGTTGTAATAGTGTGCTTAAACTGTCTAATCATTTTAAAATAATGCTAAAAAATGGTAAACATTTTATCATGTCAACACATTAGGTATTGACTTTCTATAACATATTGGTATATTTTAATAAAAAGCCTTCTAAAATCATATAAAAAAACTCAAGCCAATTCTAACCATTATATCATCAATTAACTTGGTACAAGTTCTCTCCCTAAGTAAATAATTATAGGTACATCTGCACATGAAGAACTGACTGCTCATATGGTAAGATTTAAAACTCAACATTTTTCATTTTTTATTTATGGGTGTGTGATGACTCCTAAAGTCACTCATATCCTAAAATTTTGTCTCTCATTTTTTTACAAGCCTCTTAAAATTTTAACGCTTGACCTGACATAGTGAGGGCACTTTACTGGCTCCTACATTGTTTAATTAAGATCCTGCTATTCAGACTTTTAAGATTAATCACCATTGATAAAAGCCAGTGCTCTCTGACAGACTGATGTAATTCACCTGCCCATGTTTAATAAACAAAAACATTTTTTTCTCAATTGGTACTTTTTCTAAATTTATGTGGGCTACAGCTCAAACAAGAAAAACTATAACCCTTAAGCTCAATTAATAAAAAAGAAGGGGAATGCACCCCCCAGTATTCAGTTGGCTGAAGTAACCATACTAAACCTTTTTAATATTTACAAAAATTCAAATTGTCTATTTATTGTATGTCATTGACAAAGCCACCCACTCTCCCAGCCATAGAGACATATTTCTTCTTTTTCTTTTTTCAACACTGGATGTCCATGTTTTGTTTTCCTTGTATTATGGTGGATGACATTATT
Source organism: Erinaceus europaeus (assembly GCF_950295315.1). Taxonomy (NCBI): domain Eukaryota; kingdom Metazoa; phylum Chordata; class Mammalia; order Eulipotyphla; family Erinaceidae; genus Erinaceus; species Erinaceus europaeus. The sequence continues at coordinate 65,814,631 of NC_080180.1, forward strand.
GCTCTTGCAAAATCCACAGAGTCCCTGTTGGCAAGTCCTTACCACAAAGGACGCCATGGCAGTATATACTCCAGATAACTGCACCAGCCTATCCAAGTCTTCTCTTTCTGCTGACCTACCACTGCTGACTTCATCCTTACATGTTTATTGACCGCTCACTTTTCTCAAAATATTCCTCATGTTCAAGGAACCTTACCTAATGTGTATACACCTCCTCTGTTTGTGTTTTGGTACAACACCACCCTATATTTTCATGTCAATTCTTCTCTACCTGGTCCTTGCCTCCTAGTTTTGCTTGTTCCACAGATGACCCTCTATGAAGAAGAAAAATTTCATCACTTGGCACTGACGACCACCAGAGGACCAGACGTGCTGTGTTTCTTCCCCTGGACATCACATCCACTGACTGCTTCCCTTAGACTTGCTGGTGGCGCACTAGGACACTTTGATGCCCCTTATGGGACCCTTGATTAGTTTTCTGTTAATGATTACCTTGGGACCTTTTATTTTTAATATGATTATTGGCTTTATAAAACAACAAATTGACTCCTTGGCATCGAAACCCTTACAAATATATTACCACAGACTTGATTTGGCTGACAGAGGCTGGGCTGAACCTGAGGGTGACACACCTCTTTTAGGAGCTGCATAAAACTCAGATTTATGCACGCCAGCCTTGGCATGGCGTGGGCACTGGTAAGGGGTGCAGGGCTAAGCACTGCAGGGGGAGGACCCTATCTTCTGCCTCTGAGTCCCCTGTGAAGCAAACCTGATTTGCATGGAGGTTGGTGTTGGTCATCAGAACTCTTCGCCATGAGTTTTCCTCACCTTAGAAATAGTGGCTCTCCCTCCCCTCCCCAAAAGACACCAAGAGCCATATAAGATGCGGGAATATCAGTTCTATATTCAGTTCCTCCCATGGGAGGAATCAGGTCAATACTTTCTCCCTCTGGTTAATGCCCACTTATCTCTTGATAAGATTCCTAGCTTTTACCTTCAATTGCCCACCTCACTTAAATTGTAAAAAGGGAGGACATGTCGGGAGCCAAGGCCTTAGCTAAGACTCTCATATAGCCGGTGAGAGGACATTCCGATCATTGGAACTGAGATTACCATCTAGCTGTTTGGAAAGTCGCTCCCCCACCTCCTTCCCCCACTACCTTAGCAGAACTTCCTCCTTGTTTATGCATAAATTGTGGCTGTAAAATAAAATTTTCAGAGCTTGATCAGACCTCCTGTCTTGCTCTCGTTCTTCGTGTCTCTTGTCCCCTCTATTCTCTCACCCCCTCCCCTAGGTTTCTGTCGATAACCCCGCAGGCTGGGGCAATCTATACTTTAGACTTTCCAGTATTCTTAAAATAACCCATTTATAATAAGTATGATAATTTTTAGCTTTGAGAGTGTTTCTGCTTTTAGTGGTTTTAAAAGCTGATACAACAATTGCCATATTTAACCTCTCCATGATGGAAAGGGAAACAGTTTTCAATAGCTCCTCTACTTGGTCTCCACTGCAGCTTCAAAATGATTCTTTGTATCTCTGAACTAGTTTTTCAGTCTCTTTACGTTTCACTGCCCATGATTATAATCTGACTTCAGAAAAGCCTTTATCAAGACTGCCTCTTTGCATAGTTTGTAATGTAACAAGATGGAAAGCTGGCAAAGTTAAATGTTTCTGTGAGGACTAGGTGGTTTAAAATACCATTAATGCGGGAGCCGGGTAGTAGCGCAGCAGGTTAGGCACAGGTGGCACAAAGCACAAGGATGGGCATAAGGATCCCGGTTCGAACCCCCGGCTCCCCACCTGCAGGGGAGTCACTTCACAGTTGGTGAAGCAGGTCTGCAGCTGTCTCTTTCTCTCCCCCTCTCTGCCTTCCCCTCCTCTCTCCATTTCTGTCCTATCCAACACAACAATAATAACTACAACAATAAAACAAGGGCAACAAAAGGGCATAAATAAATAAAACATATGCTATTCAAAATATGACTAATGGGGGAAACAGTGTCCAACCTGAGAGTTCTGAGTGTCACTTCTGGTGTTCAGATAAGAAGGGACTGGTTTGGAGCAGAATGAAATTTACCTGGAAAGATCGGAGGCTTGAGATTTCACATATAAATCGTTGTCTCTACTAGATATCTCTAGGTTCTAAAGCTCTTTGGCTTGGTAGGTGGGAACCTCAGCCAAATCAGCCTCCTGGGAATCAGTTTTGAGACTTCATGTATTGAAAAACAGAAGAAACAACTCTCAGAAAACTTCAGGAAAGCGCTTCTCCTTGTTTCTCACAGAGAATGCCAGGGATCTGAGCCCTGGAGAGCAAAGCATCTGCTAGTGGATGGGCCATTACAGAGCTTTCAAAACAACCTCAACAAGCTCACCTGCCCCTGGGCTCATCAGCACACCCAGGGTGCTCTCTATTGAGAAAGAGTGAACCCTCTTGTATTAGAAGCTGTGTGGACTCTTAAAAATCTTTACAATAGGAAGTTGGGCGGTGGCGCAGTGGGTTAAGCGCACATGGCGCAAAGCGCAGGGACTGGCGTAAGGATCCTGGTTCGAGCCCCTGGCTCCCCACCTGCAGGGAGTCGCTTCACGGGAGGTGAAGCAGGTCTGCAGGTGTCTGTCTTTCTCTCCCCTCTCTCTCTGTCTTCCCCTCCTCTCTCAATTTCTCTCTGTCCTATCCAACAACAAAGCAACATCAACAATGGCAATAATAACCGCAACGAGGCTGCAACAACTAGGGCAACAAAAAGGAGGAAAAATGGCCTCCAGGAGTGGTGGATTCATGGTGCAGACACCGAGCCCAGCAATAACCCTGGAGGAAAAAAAAAACAACTTTACAATAAGATATAAAGTATTGGGAGTCAGGCAGTAGTACAGAAGGGTTAAGTGCATGTGGCGCAAAGCTGAAGGACCTGCTTAAGGATCCTGGCTTGAGCCCCCGGCTCCCCTCCTGCAGGGGGGTCACTTTGTAAGTGGTGAAGCAGGTCTGCAGGTGTCTGTCTTTCTCTCCCTCTCTGCTCCCCTCCTCTCTCTATTTCTCTCTCTCCTATCCAACAACAATGACATCATTGACAATAGCAATAACTACAACAATAAAACAAGGGCAACAAAAGGGAATAAATAAATTTTAAAAAGATATAAATTATTAAAGATATGGTAAGTGATAACTTTATCAGTAGTCTACATATACTAATTGGAAGATAAATGTTTTAAATATCAAGGAATTGAAGAAAAGATACCCCCAAAAGATTAAAATATATATATTAAAATATATAAATTAAATATATATTATATATAAATATATATTAAAATATATAAAATTAAAATAATTTAAATATAAAATATCTAGTAGCCAGAATTTAAGCTATAAATTCTGCAACTCACAGTGCAGAATGCACACAGGGGAAGGAGATGCAGGAGAGCTCTGACAGTGATGCGGAGATGATCCCCAGGGCCATCTGCTTTGCCATGTGTGCAGCCCAGGTTTGGGACCAGTCTAGTTTTACTGGAGGAAACTTCAGTGCTGTCATCTCTTTCACACTGTCTCTGTTTTTCTGCCTCTCTATCTCTATAAAAATACCAATAGAGAGTCTGGCGATAGTGCAGCTGGTTAAGTGCAGGTGGTGCAAGCGCAAGGATCAAAATATGGATCCTGGTTTGAGCCCCGGGCTCCCCACCTGCAGGGGAGTCAATTCACAAGCAGGTCTGCAGGTGTTTATCTTTTTTTCCCTCATTGTCTTCCCCTCCTCTCTCCAATTTTCTCTGTCCTATTTATCAACGACAATGATGACATCAATAACAACAATAAAACAACAAGGGCAACAAAAGAGAATAAATAAATAAATAAATAAATATTTTTAAAATACCGTTAATGGCTGAAACTGTTAGTGCTCAAAATTTTTCTCATTTTATGGAGGCACATTTCAACAATTCAATGATCAATATCGTACTACATACAGTGGGTGATTATCAATGGTCATTTCAAATTGTTTATTATGTAGTTAAAATATCCAATAGTCTACCCTCAGTATAAGGAAAATGCCTTACTTTATGTTGGGTGTTGAAAAATGTTTTTCTGAGGATCATGCTATAACACACTCTGACCTACTAGACACCAAAAATGCTACATTCAATGTCATTCATTGCCAATATGGAAGCATGAAGATTAGCCTATGGGTCAAATATCCATGATGAATGATAGCAGAGAACACACATAATGATTAGGGTTAAGTCTAGCAGATGGAGACTTATCTCAAGTGGCCTCCCCCAGGGTTCTGTTCTGGCTCCTACGCTATTTAATATTTACATCAATGACCTTCCAGAAACTTCAAGGAAGTTCATCTACGCCGATGACATCTGCTGTGCAACTCAGGCATCCAAGTTCGACATCCTCAAGGAAACACGAAAGACATGTCTCTGATATCTGTAAAAAATGGCGACTAATCCCTAGCACTGCAAAAACGGTATCATCTGTTTTCCATCTACACCATGCCTCGGCCTCGCGTGAGCTTAATGTGCAGCTTGACGATACGAGAATCCGGCATGAAGCCCAGCCAGTCTATCTTGGCGTTACTCTCGATCGCACTCTGTCATTTCACGAACATCTCATAAAAACTGCAGCAAAGGTGGGCGCGAGGAATCACATCATTGCAAGACTGGCCAGCTCCTCATGGGGTGCGAGCACTTCCACACTACGATCATCATCTCTGGCATTATGCTATTCCACTGCAGAATACTGTGCCCCAGGATGGTTCCGTAGCCCCCATGTCCACTTGGTCGATTCCAAATTATATTCCTCCATGAGGATAATTTCTGGAACCATCCGTTCCACCCTGGATCCATGGCTGCCAGTCCTTAGCAACATTGCCCCGCCAGATATTCGTCGGGATGCGGCATCATCTAAGTTCATTTCCCACGTCTACACTCGACCGGACCTGCCAATATACGCGGAGATCTTCACCCACCCTGTCCAATGCTTGATGTCTCGTCACCCAATCTGGTCCCCTACGCCTACACTGAACTTCTCTATTCCAGACTCTTGGAAACAGAGTTGGCAGTCATCTGAGGTAAAGAACAAACACCTCATCACAGACCCCTGCGAGCGTCAACCCGGGCTTTGACCTAGCACGTTATGATTGGGCCCTCCTCAATCGCTATCGAACAGGCCATGGCCGGTGCGCCACTATGTTCCATTGCTTGGGAGCCAGAGACGACCCGAACTGCCCCTGCGGCTCCAGACAGACTATGACCCACATAGTCAACGACTGCCACCTCTCCAGATTCAAAGGAGGTCTCGAAACTTGACATCAGGCTCAACCTGATGCTGTTGACTGGCTTCGGAAGTAGGGCAAACACTAGAAGAAGAAGAATGGTCAAAACATGAAGACTTCTCAGCAAACTTTTTTAATTTGAAAATTCAAGAGTATTCTTTAAGTATAAAAATATTTTAAATTTCTACCTTCATGCTCTTTTGATCTTTCAAATCTCTGATAGTAAATTCCCCCACTAAATTGTCAGCTGGTGAAACATTTGTTCATCTGTCATCCACCTTAGTATTGTCTAGGAAAGGTATTTCTTGTGTATCACAAAATGAAAAAAAAAAAACATAGCTGAAATGATGCTAACTTGTAAAGGATAAAATCAAAGGAACTCAGGAGAAATAAAATGATTTATCAACACATTATAACGACGCTATTCTCCCCCCTATGCGCTTGTAAATGTAAGACAATATAATCAAGTCTGATCCCCTCTTTGAGTTCTCATTACTGATGCTGATTCAGCTGTTACTAATGAGTGCTACAAGCCTTTGTTGATTAGGTCACTGAACTAAATCCCACTAGTCTCATTACAGCACATTTTCAGTATGAAAAGTAATAAAAAGAGTTTTGTCCATTTACTTCTGTTGAAGTGCTTTCTCCTTGATGATGGAGGGACAGCTATTTTAAAAACTTGACTCAATTTTCTTCTTATGGTGACCAAAAAAAGAAAAAGAAAAAAGAAAAGAAAAGAACTTCTGAGGAAATGCCCTTTGGGTTATAATGTAATTCAGTAGGAAAAGTAGACAAATCCTGGGAGAAATGACACAGAAAAACAGTGGCAAGGGAGGTGACCAGACAAGACAGGACCCGGATATGCACTACTGTATTGCACCAGAGCGGTCTGTCTCCTTAAGCCTGAAACACAAAAAAACAAATAAAAGAACCGAAAGAAAGGACTGCGGCAATCAATCTGCATCATCAGGCTAGGAGTCAAACTTTGAGAAACTTGTTATGAGATATGAGTCAGACCTTAAGACTTGAAGGTAACAGTGCCAGAATCGAAGGTCTCACACGAGAATGGATGTCAGCGGTGTAGTCTGTGGGAACAGCAGGCCAGGCTGCTGGTGATCCAACAATGTCTTCACGCCTCCTCCCCAGATTGGGAAATACCCTCAGGAATGATCTACAGGATAGATTAGTAAAACCTGAGGAGGTCCTAAGCCCTCCAAGGAGGCATCCCCAGGCAAGGCTTCCAGAGGTCAAAGATGCACTCGCCAACCCAAGTTGAGACAGAGAACAATGACACAGGGGAGGATTAAATTCACATGCTCTAAATTAAAACCCAGGCTTCTTAGCAATAAAATACATCTTTATATTTTATTCTGCTGCCTTCCTAAGTTATTTTCTCCTGTGATCCAGAAGTCTTGTGAAATAAGCTATTTGAATCATCTGTAAAAGATCTTTTTTCACCTGCCTTCCAAGTGATTCTTTTTTTTACTCTCGGGGCCTCAAATCAAAATCTTAAACAGTGTGCTTTGATAACACAGGCCCTTTCAAACACAGGACTGCTCACACGTTTGCTGAAGTCTCATCATACAATAGACAAGCTAGTAACCTGCCTCTTTCTAGTGCTGACTCTTCTGATCATTGTTTTAATGTGTGGACAATGTCCCCTGAATTTAGGTGTGATGTGCGCTAATTAGCTACAAGGACTCAAGATCCACTGTGTAGAAACTGATGTCTGTCTCCAGCCTAGCTTGCACCATAAGTCAGTATAAATGCACACACCACGGATAAGAAATACACCACCGATAAGAAATGTGCAAACAAAGTAAATGGTTAAAGGTACAAAAATATTGCTGTGCACTAAAAACTCAGGCTTATTTTACAGACCAAAATGACTTCTTCAATGAGAATTTAAGTTTCAAAAATAGATAGATACAACCTTTACCCTTTTTGTTATTTCCACAAGTCCTGGATAACTTTTTTTTCCTGCTAAATATTACATGGTTCTGAACTAATACCCCAGCAGTGATCCATTTCCCATCAACAATTAAGTCTGCCCTTTCAGGTAGAAGGCCACTTTTTTTTCTTTTTAATATTCTCAAGGCCACACTATCATTTCACATTCCCTTGAAAACTTTTCTCACAAGGATTTTCAGCCTAGCTAAAAATAAAGAATAAATGAAGAGAAGTGATGGAGAGGAGAGATAGAATGTACTAAGAAGAATGAACAATGAGAAGATAATTAGAATCTGGAATGCCTTCGAGATTCAAGAATTCTGAACTCTATAAGTCTAGGCACTTTGATACTATACCTATGTATTTCTAATTATCGCTTTGCCTCCAGTTGAAGATTATCAGAAATCTCAGGTATTAGTTTTCTATAAAAATAGCATATTGCATTTTGGGCCAAGAAAGAAAATATAGGAACATTTCAAAGAACAACAAATAGACTGATGATTTCTTGAGACAAATCTTTAGAACATGTCTGCAATGAGGCAATTTGTATGCAATTATTAACTATGCTCTCATCTTCTGATCTTTCCTTTATAATTGGTAATTACATTTCTTTCAATAGAGTCCTCTGGGAGATGCATTTTTTAACATTCAATCAAAGAGTTAAGTAAATTAATTCCATTTAGTGATGCATTTTTTCTATCTAGTTTCTCTTCCCATCATCATAAGTTTCAATGTGCATTAATATTAAAATATATAATCAAATAATAAATTAGCCAAATTTTTAGCAAGCACTGTTATTTTTAATTAAGAAAAAAGTCATGAAAGCTAGCTAATCAAGAGAATCCATTTATCTCTTAAATTTAGTATCATTGATGTTTATCTACCTTCGTTTTGCCATGTTCTGCCTTATTATTACAGAACCAAATAAAACATTCTTGCATCTTCAGAGTTACTGTATTCTAGTATCATAAGTTAGGTATGTCAACGTTTCAAGTGTTTTCTGTTTTTCCCCCAAGTTCACAATTGCTTTATTAAGGAAATGTTGATTAACAATATAAGTTCCAGTACATTCCACCCTCCACCAAGGCATCACCTGTTCTACCCACCCCACCCCTTAGCTTCCCATTAGTGATTCTGGCTTCTACTACTCTCAGTCCCCAAGTCTGTTCTAATAGACTACAGTTCATTGAGGTTTTACCCTGTATTATCTTTTTCTTTGCTTCTTAGATACAATCAAGGAGTGATATATCAAGAGCAACACAATAATAGTAGGTAAATTTAAAACCTCACTTTCCCAAATAGAAATATCAACCAGACAGAAAATGGAAAGGAAACAAGATCCTTAGAGGAAGAGTGAGATAGGCTGACCTTATGAACCTCCATAGAGCTTTTCAGACCATGTAATCAGAATGCACATTCTACTTTGGCCTACAGGGAATATTCTCAAAGAAACAAGTTATGGAGTGCCGCTAAGACAGTATCAATAAACTCAGGAGCAGTTGTATCATTCTGAACATCTTCTCAGAGAACAGTGGAATTAACAGCAGTTAGCAACTCAAAAAAATATAGAAGAATGTTGGTCATTATGCCAGATCCCCTGCATTGCTTGACACTGTGGTCTATTTACATAATCACTGTTTTGCCTGAGACCCACACTGCCTGCAGGGTATTGGTTTAATCCCCACTGGTTAGATGGAAGCTTGCTACCTTCATGCTCTTCTTCTCTCCACCCCCTCTCCTAGCTATTTCCTTTTCTGAACTGCCACTTCCATTTCAAAAGATATAAATGCATTTCCTCTGATCAATAAAGGCATTGCATTGCGTTCCCGCTGAGCCATGAGTTCCTGGTTTCTCTCCCGCATCGCTGAGTAAGCAGCAGTACAGGTTGGCTCAGGTTGAGTTCTCTCCCCCACAACACAACCCTACAGAAGAACCTCAAAAATATGGAGACTTAAAACGTGCTTTTAAACCACTTTGGGGTCAAGAAGGAAATAAAAGAGAAAAATAAAATTTTCCTGGAAATAAAGTGCTTTCTCAGCCATAAACAGACATAAGCAGACAATGGTGAGTAAAGAGCATTGGCTCTTTCTCCAAGGAAAGCTGTGAAGTTGCCACTGAAGAGATTAAAATGGTATTACATTTTCAAAGATGAGTTGATACCAATGGGAAAAAGAGCTGGAGACTCGTTGAAAAAGTATAGATGGCATTGAGGGAGAAATAAAGTTCCTAAGCATGAAACATTTGCCTGCACTGCATGGAATTTAGTCAGTCAAGAGAATGAGTTTCATCAGTGAGGATTAGGAAAGGTGGTATAGTGAGAACACAGGAGGGCTTTGCAAGAAATAAATTAGATTTATGGAAATTGTATATGAGCTTAATGAATGTTCACTTTATTTGATGAGTAAACAGATATTATTACTGTGAATTAGGTAAAGAAACTATACAACAATAAGTTCTTCCTCTATTACTTGTGTTCACCACATACATTTGCCCAGTGGGAGATTTGTAGGTGACCCACTTGTTACATCTTGTTGGTGGACATCTTATTTCTCTTCAGTGTGTCACCAGTGTCTTTGTCAGACTAGAAATAGAACTTTGTACTAGACCCCTGCAGGTATCTTCAGGTACCTGCAGGCAGGTAATGAGAACCAATACAAATTTGATGGAGGGGGCTGGGTGGTGGCACACCTGGTTGAGTGCACACATTACAGTGCACAAGGATCCAGGTACAAGTCTCCCATCCTCACCTGCAGGGAAAAAGCTTCACAAGTGGTGAAGCAAGGCTGTAGGTCTCTCTCTCTCTCTTTCTCTCACTCTCTCTGTCTCCCTATCACCTACTTCCTTCTCAATTTCTGGCTGTCTCTATCCAATTAATAATTTTTTTTTAAAAAAATCAAATTTGATGGATAAAATCAAGTATCTGGTTTATGGACTGAAGATTCCATAGGTCAAACAAGAAGAGGAGGTGATGGAAATGTTTAAAGGTCTTGAGCCCCCTGAAGAGCTCAGAAGAATCACCATAACTCACGGACCTTTTTCCAGTCCAATCAGGTGGGCAAGGAGCCTGACAGTTCTCCACTGAATTCTGCTTAGGCCTCCTGTCTTCCAGCCTACATTCACCAAGCTAGATATCCATCTAGGAGGGTTGTGAGGTGAGGGGTACAGTATCCCGCTCCATTGGTTACTGTTCCTCCAACATTACAAGCTGGAAACAGGTGCTTTCTTGATCAACCCTTTCATCTAAAGCATATTGAACTGCAAGAACACATCAATAAATGTAAGATATTTTTTAATTTAAAAGAAAATTTACTTTTTCATGCTGGTAATGATAGAAATGTACAAGTATGGGAGTCAGGCACAGTGGGTTAAGTGCAGGTGGCACCAAGCACAAGGATGGGCGTAAGGATCCCAGTTCGAGCCCCTGGCTCCCCACCTGCATGGGAGTCGCTTCACAGGCAGTGAAGCAGGTCTGCAGGTGTCTGCCTTTCTCTCTCCCTCTCTGTCTTCCCATTCTCTCTCCATTTCTCTCTGTCCTATCAAACAATGACGACATCAATAACAACAACAATAATAACTACAACAATAATACAAAACAACAAGGGCAACAAAAGGGATATATATATATATATATATATATATATATATATATATATATATATATATATATGTACAAGTGTATGATAATGTGAAAAAAACCCTAAGTTGGATGTGAGAATGTCCTACAGACACCTACCATGTGGAGATGATCAACTGTGTCAACAACCATACTGTACACTGTTTATCTCAACCCTTGACAAAATGGGAAAGAGAGAGGAGAGAGATCATGTTGGACTGAGGAAATAATAGAATGATTATGTTTCATTAACTCAAAGTCCACAGATCAAGGAATAATTGATTACTTATGACAGCCTGGTCTTAAGAAGCCTGGAATGACTGACACTGGCCTAAAGGGGGTACTGTGTGTAGTCCTGCAGATATCTCTGTGCTTCTTGTTTTTTATTGGTTCATTTCAAGAAAATTCAAAGGAATTTTAAGACTGCTTATATCAGCAAAGAGCAGAACAGTTTGATGAGGGAAATAAGGGACCAGAGAAATCTGCATTGGCTAGTGAAACTGATAAGGAGAAGTAAAGCCAGAAAGATGTCTCCTCTAAATGCATCCTTTTCTCAAGGTCTCACCTAAGTAGCACTCCTACAGGAAAATCAGTGGCCTTATGACTGCAATGGTCAGCAAATTATGCACCCATCATTCACATGATGTCTCTAACTGGTGTTGGTCATGCACAGTGGAATCCAGAGCTTTGGCTCCAGTGTTTGAGGAGTTGTTGATCTTTGTGACCCATGCGAAGTGATTGAGCCATGGATTGTACAAGCCTATGGTAAGCACAAGCCTGACATGTTGAGTTATCTTTCTTGGACATTTTCCCATAGCTATGCAAAAAAAAAATAATCATTCATTCCTGAGGTACCAAAGACCCCAGGTTATATATCCTCAGCACCACCATAAGTTAGAGTGAAAAAAAAAAGTGTTGGAGGAAAGAGAAAAATGCAGTGCTATTCCAAAGCAAATGTGAACAGACCTAACAATGAGGAAGGGAATTGGGTAGAGAGTGAGAGTGGAGCAGAGTCTGATGGATAGTGGTGGGTTTTTCTTGTTTTTCAATAAAATTAGAATGTTTAAGATTTATTCTATGTGATTGGACAAAATTAAGTATAAAAATTCATTATATATAAAATACCATATTTTCTGTACAAATACTCAAGTCTATTTTTAAAATTTTTTTCATTGTTATTTTTTATTTATTTTTATTTCCAACCCTTTTGTTGTCCTTGTTGTTTATCATTATTATTGCTATTATTTTTGTTGTTATCACTGTCTTCATTGTTGGATAGGTCAGAAAGAAAGTGAGAGCAGAGGGGAAGACAGAGAGGGGGAGAGAAAGATAGACACCTGCAGGCCAGCTTCACTACCCATGAAGCCAACCCCTGCAGGTGGGGAGCCGGGGGTTAGAACCGGGATCCTTATGCCAGCCCTTGCACTTGGCGCTATGTGCGCTTAACCCACTGCACCACTGCCCAGCTCCCTCAAGTCTATTTTTTTTAAATAGAGACAGAGAGGTAGATAGATGGACAGAGTGGAAGTGACCATAGCACAAAAGGTTTCTACAATTCAATGGGGCTTACCTGGACCTGGACCATTCACGTGGCAAAGCATCCTACTATCCAAGTGAGCTATGTAGCCACACTTCCACTCAAGTCTACTTCAAGGGGTAAATATGCATGGTAATAGTACAGCTATATGAAGCTTTTGAGTGCACTAAGTTAAGCCTAAATTTTTACTTGAATGCACAATTAAATTACTTTAATAGCAGTCACAGGTGTATCCAAAGATGAACATTTGACCTCCCTGAAGTTCACGGACACCTAACAGAGAGGATTTTCTGAGAATGTAATCAGGTTTCTAAATGGCCAGTTTAGGGCAATAAATGGGAATGAGTGGTGACGGAAATAAAGAAGTTAAATAATTATGTTTTGACATAGTTTACCAACAATGTGAATCATGAATGATAGTGAGTAGCTCACTTCTTTCAAATCTCAAGGCAAACTCCAGTGTCTAACAATTAACTACAAAACGGTTGTAGTAAGGAGACTTGAGTTTGTAGTCTTAACACTGGGAACCATACTTTCTCCTAAATCACAGCTCTCATGTCCCACATAATAAATTGTATAGTTCAAGACATATGCAATTTCTAAACCCTGTAACTTGCTTCATGTATTGTAGTTTTCAACCCTGCAAATTCACATATGCAAGAAAGGTCCATTATAACATCAGTTATTAGATGGGGGTTTAATTTCTCAAATAGACTAAACATATGGTCACCTTGTATATGAGGAAATATGATCATCTAAGTTATAGGATTTACATAGCAATTCACAAACCATCTGCCTCCATGTCAGAGTTTGCATATTCTTCCTTAATTGGTCTGGGAAAAGGTTATTACTTAGGAACTGTTCCTTGGGCATATACTACATTGAGGTCAGTGTGAACATTAGAAAGAAAGAAAGAAAGAAAGAAAGAAAGAAAGAAAGAAAGAAAGAGAAAGAGAGAGAGGAAGAAAGGAAAAACAAATAAAGAAATGAGGACTGAATGTAAGGGGAAATGTACACTTTGATTACTCCCTTGTCATGTTTATCTTAGCATCTGCATAATTTTAATACCCTCATGAGTATGCTGCATAGTCTTCTCTTACTCTCCCTACTTCATTATAAACGAAAAGAGAAATGGAGTTGAATGGAAAAATGAAAGGACAATGTACAACCCAGCTTTTAGGATTTTTAAAGCTGTTGATTAAAATTTAGCATGTAATGATAGTCTAACATCATGACCTCAGCCTGGAAATGAAACAGAGGGAGAAGAGAAAGTGGAGCCCAGCTCCTCACATGAGGGGGTGTCAGCGTAGGATGCGAGGCCTGTGTGGACTGCTGAGATGAGGAGGTGCGTCCAGGCTGAGATGGGCCATAGCTAATGCAACCTGCAGGTAAATGGAAGCTTTTTGCCCAAAATTGAAGATGACATAATTACATTTTCCGGAAAAAAGACTGACCTTGATTCCTGGATGTGTTTATCTGAAATATTGTAAGCAATTACTCAGTAAAAGAGATTGTTTAGGGGAAAAATGTGCATATATATATATATTTTTATATATATATCCCTGCTAGATGCAGGTATAGATACATGTCAGAATAAAATAAATACTGTGTTTATTTTTTAAAAATTAGTAAATGTCTAAATTACATAATTTTAACCGCCACATATTTTATTGTGTCTTAAATTGATATCAGCTTTTATTTTATTTTTATTTTTTTGCCTCCAGGGTTATCACTGGGCCTCAGGACAGAGAGAATTGTGAGAGGATAGGAAGATAAAGAAGGAAAGAGGAAGACAGACACCTGCAGACCTACATCACCGCTTGTTAAGCAACCCCCCTGCAGGCAGGGAGTCTGGGGCTCAAACCGGGATCCTTGGGAGGCTCCTGTGCTTTCTACTCTCTGTGCTTAACCCCTGGGCACCATTGCCTACCCCTCCACACACTATTTTTAAGCCATGCAACTATTTCTCTCAGACCCTGGCAAATTATTTCCATGAACTGATTACATGGCAACCTGGCCTCTGGTGAGCTGAGAGACTCTCATCAAGCAATCAGACGACTGTTGAAAGTGCACCTCAACGTGCTTCACTTCAGACTGTGTCCAGAGACTTCACGTGTGGAATGACAACCCTTCAGCTTCATGACTCGGGTGAGACCTTTCCTTTTATAGTACACTCTAATTTCATCTCAGGTGGTTCACTTTCTAACAAAGTCCCCAAACCTAGATATACACCAGTTTCTGTGAGAGAGAGCTTATGTGCACACATACCCATAAACTACTGCAAAATATATACCTGAAAGCAGAAGTACACTAGAGTGTGCAGTGAGTACCTTCCTAACACTTCCTCTCCACTATTCCAAGCTTGGGATCCATGATTGCTCAACAAATTGTTTGGTTTTGTATGTTAACTCTCTTTTCAATCACCAGGTTCCAGATGCCACCAGGATGCTGGCCAGGCTTCCCTGGACTGAAGACCCCACCAATGTGTCCTGGAGCTCCGCTTCCCCAGAGCCCCACCCTACTAGGGAAAGAGAGAGGCAGCCTGGGAGTATGGACCGACCAGTCAACGCCCATGTTCAGCGGGGAAGCAATTACAGAAGCCAGACCTTCTACCTTCTGCAACCCACAACGACCCTGGGTCCATGCTCCCAGAGGGATAGAGAATGGGAAAGCTATCAGGGGAGGGGGTGGGTTATGGGGATTGGGTGGTGGGAATTGTGTGGAGTTGTACCCCTCCTACCCTATGGTTTTGTTCATTAATCCTTTCTTAATAAAAATTTTTTTTTTAAAGTGCACTTTGAAAGGAAGGGTGTGAATGATAGGTTTAAGAAAAAAATTGAGAAATCCTGGGGAGACAGCAATGACAAGGTCTGTTTGAAACTCTCTGGGGTCCTGTTGCTTTCCCTGTCTTCTTCTTTTTAACCAGAACACTGTTCAACTCTAATTTATGGAGGTAGGCAGGATTGAATTTGGGACCTTAGTGCCTCAGTCGTGAAAGTCTTTTGCACAAGCACGGTGTTACCTCTCAGCTGTAAGGAGCTGTTGATTTTAGATGTGAGCATTTGACTCAAGCCTGAGTGTGGGTGTGGAGGCATGCATAGAGGGCTGACTCAGACAGGGTAGCACAAGGTTAGATAAAAACCAGGTCCCCAGGAGTCAGGCGGTAGCACAGCGGGTTAAGTGCACATGGCTCAAAGCACAAGGACCATATTAAGGATCCTGGTTCGAACCCCCGGCTCCCCACCTGCAGGAGAGTCACTTCACAGGCAGTGAAGCAGGTCTGCAGGTGTCTGTCTTTCTCTCCCCCTCTCTGTCCTCCCCTCCTCTCTCCATTTCTCTCTGTCCTATTCAACAGCATTAACAACAACAACAACAATAAAAACAACAACAAGGGCAACAAAAGGGAAAATAAAAATATAAAAAAAAAATTTTAAATAAAAGAAAAAGCCCCTTCCACATGGAAGCAACTTTGTGTTAGAAACATTAATCAGTTTAGGATCAATTTGTCTTTTTCCATTTTTTAATCTTTCTTTCCGGACTTTGAATCCCAGTTCTTGCTACTTTGATCCATTGGTGGGGAGGGAGCCCACACACCCCTGCACCTCTTACTTTGACTCCAATAGGAAGCAGGACCCCACAGGCGTCCTGTGTCTTCTGCAAAGTGTGCCTCAGGTGTAACATGTAATTTCCAGAGCTGGTAAGTAATACACCTCCAAGTCTCCCAAAATGGATGAAACTGGAGGAGATGATTTCACTCACATGTAGACTCTAAAAAATCTGATGAACATGAACTTGCAGGAAAAAAAAAGAAAAAGGGAAAAACAAGCAAACTATTTCTAAGATGTGTGAGAGGCCTGGTGTTTATCTCTGGTGCTGGGAGGTGCGGATGTAACATGGTGGTGGGTGTGGTGTGGGACTAGACTGTAATCTCACACCCTTGGAACCCACTATGATCATAAATTAAAATTAGTGGGTGGGGGATGCATCTTGATGGTTTCTGCTAATGGGGACCTCCACCATCCAAATCACCATCCACGCTTTACAACTTGACTCTATTTTACCCCATTTTGGCTTAATGGGGCACACCTGCAGGGAAACTAGCCGGCACCCAGGTGACTGTCCTCAGGCAGCCACTCCATGAGGATTGTTGTCAACAGGCTAATGGCTACTCAAAGCTTCCAGCTATTTCTCTGCTGTGCAAGTCAGTGAACCAAGACCAAAAGACTGAACAGACTAGAAAAAGTTTACATAGAACATTCAGGACAGAAATGCAAGAGAAAATAAGAGATGTTCTAGAATTGTGGGGAGAGGTGGGTGGGGGAGAGGGACCAAACCTCACCCCTGAGACACGGCCCCTGGGATGAAGGCTGGAACCTCACAGCTCTACAGGCTGAGCAATTTCCCAGCTGAACTACACAGATGCCTTTTTCCCTAAGAGATGGGTCATATAACCAATGTCATACATCAGAAGACAATCATCACAGCAAGTACATTGGTGGAGAAAAATTCAGAAAGTAAAATGTCCACTGATTAACTTCCTACTCTTGGTGAACCATACAAATCTACCAAATCTTGAGTCAAATAATGTATTACAACTAACATAAGACAATGAAGGAAATCGCAAATGTCCTATGACTACATGAAATATGTAGATGCGTGAGGAAATGGAATTCCCCAGATTTAGACTAGTTTATTGAAGATGTCTTAGAAACTAGATAAGGTGAAATTACACGAATGCACTAATCATTCCAGCTCCACACCTGGTGGATATGAAAGTTTGCCTTGAAACTGCGTATCCTGTAACCCTGCTCTCTCAGCTATATGTTAACGTGTCCATTTTGCTTCTATAAACACTGCTGGCTTTCTCCCTAGAAGATGAGAATAGAATGTTCTCCTTGAGACTTCTACCCCAAAGGTAAATTAGCAAGGACATGCAGACCACCCTAATCATGCAGACACCCCCCCTTTGCTTTTCCCTTTTAAAGGAGGGTGAATTTCAAGCCTGGTGATCTCAGAGCCATGGCACCAGACTTGGTACCGGTCTGAGGTCACCCAGCTGGATTTGTCTTGTCTTGTCTTGTCTTGTCTTTGTCTTTTGGTGTCCTCTCTGTGTTAAGTCTGAGTACTGGCCTTATTTTCAGTCTTTCAAACTTAAGAATAAATTCCTTTTATTCCACTTATATACGGGATTCGTGTCAGTTTGTGTGGGTCCGGATGAGAAGTGCTCTTAACATTTGGTGAGCCAGGCAGGAGCTTTAAAGCCTTCTGACCGACCACAACAGCCGACTCAGGTTCTGCTCTCTGTCAGATCCCGAACTGATTCTCCTTGGCCTTGTGATAGCTTTGATCCTTGTTGTTCTATACGGAATAGTTTTCTGACTACCCACCCCAGAAATAGGCTACTGGGTATAACCCACTTCTCCTGCGGCTTTAGCAGTGGTCTAATTCCTCATACATTTGTCTGTGCGTGTTAATTGTCTACCTGTTTTACTCACAGCTTGTCCTCGTGAATACTGGTCTACCCCTTTCAGCTACGTCCTCCGTGAGGAGATTGGTCTGGTCTGAGATAACTGAAGGTGTCTGGCCAGGGCACCCCCTGGTATAATGAAGCTGTAAAAATGTATAAAAGGAAACTGTCTTACTGGCCTAAATCCACTACTAGCTTGAATTTGATTTATCTATTCAATAAAGCCTCTTACTCACAGTCCTCTGTGCCTGTGTCTATAGTGGAAGTCGGATTAGAAATGTGCTTCCACATCTTCCTCTATGTCCTGTGTTGGCCTCAGTTTGTCTTAGTTGGCAATGGGTACGGTCAGAAACGAAATTTACATAGAACGAAATGTACATAGATAATTCATTAGTTAATTGAATTGGGGGGGGAGGCACCAGGATTATTGCTGAGGCTCTGTGTCTACATGATGAATCCACTCCTCCTAGTGGCTATTTTTAATTTTTATTGTATTTGTTATTTGATAGGGCAGATAGAAATTGGGGGGGGGCTGAGTGGTAGCACAGCAGGTTAAGCGCACATGGCGCAAAGCACAAGGACCGGCATAAGGATCCCAGTTCGAGCCCCCGGCTCCCCACCTGCAGGGGAGTCGCTTCACAGGTGGTGAAGCAGGTCTGCAGGTGTCTGTCCTTCTCTCCCCCTCTCTGTCTTCCCCTCCTCTCTCCATTTCTCTCTGTCCTATCCAACAACAATGGCATCAATAACAACAATAATAATAACTACAACAAGAAAACAAGGGCAACAAAAAGGGAATGAATAAATAAATAAATATTGAGGGGGGCGGGTGGTGGTGCCCACCCACCCCTCACTACACAAACATTTTAACTGTGAAATCCACTCTCACAAAAATAATAATGAAGTTTGAATAGTGTCACTGGAAACAGTGGCTTTTCTGACACTGTTGAGGAATACCGGAATTCCCACATGGTCATCAAAAAAGCAAAATAAACAGAAATGTCCCTTAAGATGCTTTAGGAGGCCAGGATAGCATGGATGTCAACTATGGCAGACTAAACAAAGTAGAATTGAAGACTATGACTATCAAAGCTAAAATCTCTACAAAACAAAAATAAAAGCAAGTCAGTCTAGGTCAATAAAAATGGATCCCAATGTTGCTGGGGGTGAGCTGGAGGGGAGCAGGAGGAGCCATCAGGATGGAAACCAAAGAAATGGATTCAAATCCTGGGAATTCTAAGCAGGAGCAGGATTCTCAGGCCTGGAGCAGATAAACTGCAGAGGAGGGGACCAAGAGGAACCAGCGAGGGACATTATAACTCATCATATAAACCAGCCAAAAGGAGTTGAAAAGGACAAAGAAAAAGCAAAACTCAACCAAGTTGCAGATGCTGCCAGGACGCCATCCTGACCTCCCTGGACAGACGCCCTCACCCATGTGTCCTGGAGTCTCCCCTCCCCAGAGCCCTGCCCCACTAGGGACAGACAGACAGACACAGGCTGGGGGGGTGGATCCACCTGCCAACACCCACGTCCAGCGGAGAAGCAATGACAGAAGCCACAACTCCCACCTTCTGCTCCCCATAGAGAATTTGGGTCCCTGCTCCCAGAGAGATCCAGAATAGGGAAGCTTCTGTTGAAGGGGATGGAATATAGAACTCTGGGGGTGGGAATTGTGTGACATTGTACCCCTCTTATCCCACAATCTTGTGGATCATTATTAAATCCCTAACAAAAACATTCCCAAAGATACACAGCATATGCTTTAACTTGTCAAGATAGCTCTCAACAAATTAGAAAACTAAAAGAGAAAACTGAAAAAAAAAAAAATCCCAGTATATAAAGAGCATTCTTTAACATTTAGTTCGCCTTTGATAAAGTGACCTATGGAAAATCCTACACTCAACCATGTCATTATGTGAACAGTATGAAGATTCTTTTTTTAAATTTTTATTTATCCCCTTTTGTTGCCCTTGTTGTTTTATTGTTGTAGTTACTGTTGATGTTGTTCTTGATGTTGTTGTTGTTGGATAGGACAGAGAGAAATGGAGAGAGGAGGGGAAGACAGAGAGGGGGAGAGAAAGACAGACGCCTGCAAACCTGCTTCACCACCTGTGAAGAGACCCCCCCCCCCCCGCAGGTGGAGAGCCGGGGGCTTGAACTAGGATCCTTATGCCAATCCTTGAGCTCTGCACCAGGTGCACTTAACCGGCTGAACTACCGCCTCACTCCCAGTAATGAAGATTTTGTTG
The DNA here is from genome assembly GCF_950295315.1 of Erinaceus europaeus. Taxonomy (NCBI): domain Eukaryota; kingdom Metazoa; phylum Chordata; class Mammalia; order Eulipotyphla; family Erinaceidae; genus Erinaceus; species Erinaceus europaeus. The sequence goes on from NC_080180.1 coordinate 65,834,712, forward strand.
ACCAAATACTCATGAGCAGAACCTCTATTCAACTTTGACTTGTAAATTCTAGCTAGTGAAATAGGAAATTTGTGAAATATCTACATCAGTGTAAGGAACTGAACCTTTGTTTTTATAATAGGTCTCATTATAAATATCATTTAATTGGTCTTCAAATATTCAAATATAAGGAAGTTCATTTTAGTACTCAAAACCATAACATTTTTTACCAACTTTACCCAAATATTGAATAGAAAAATCTATTAAATTTGAATATTGTTTGTGTAGTTATTAAGTCAATTTTTATTATTTTTATTATTAATCTAGGAATACCCAAGGACAATAAAAAGACAAATGAAGAACTATGATGTGGCTATATACAAAGTACCAAGATATGGTATAAAATACTGTATTTAATTGCTAGGATAGCAATGCCAAGATGAATCCCTATATGTAGGAGGCGTCTAAGATCAGCCCTCATAGGCATTCCTTCTCTAACTAAGATGCTTCTGCACAGAAGTAGGAAGAGGAAGTTGCTTTTAGTAGTTTTGCCATACATTTTTATTTCAAAAAGGAGAAAATGAGAGTCTCCCCCTGCCTTATGTCTGGATCACAGATCTGGATGGGATCACTAAAATGATGAAGACGCGTGGAAAACAGTATCTGATGATAGTTTAATGCCCTCGAGAGAGGAAAGTATTCTCTTAGACAAGCAAAAAGGCAAGTTTTAAACTGAAACAGTGATACACTGGTCTACATTAAATAAGGAAATAGAGTTCCCTAATAAGTATCAGTGGGAAAAGAAAAGGGACAATCTGTGGAGCAAAAGAAAGAAGTAGTAACAAATGGCCAACAAAGAGCTTTATCCTGAGGACAGAAAGAGCCGTTAGATAATAAGAAAAAGACAAAGTCCCTAGAGAAGAATGATTGGCAGGCTGGATGTGGCACTTCACAGATGATATCCGGCTGAATAGACAAGACGGGAAAGGGGCACCACTGTATTAGCCACCAGGGGAATGTAAATGAAAAACAAATAGGAGACAGTCATTCCTAAACCCTGAGAACTGCTGATAGCAATGCGGCTGTGCGCACAGGGAGCTTGAACCACTACCACCTTACCCTGCTGTGAGTGACAATGAGCTAAAAACGCACTCAGGAAACTGCTTGGCGTGTTCTTTGAAAGGTGGTCTGTTGCAGCAAGTTTACTATTAGACACACAGAATAGGAATGTGGGCCCAGCTGCACCCCGTCTCCTGTGGAAGGATATGTTCCCTCACTCAGCTAGGATATTCACAGCCCTTGAATAAACACCACCTGTAAGGAAGCAGTAGCTTCGTCCTTGAAATGACACTCACGGGGGAGCTATCTCTACACACAGCCATACTGTCTCTTAGATTTGAAATTCTTCAGATGACAGACACACGGACACTGGGCACAGAAAGGCCGGGGTATCTGCTGAACAACTAGGAATGACAGAAAGCTGCCCAGTGGTGCATCTGGTATTACATCCAGGAATAAGGCGGAGGTGGGGCTAGCTAGGTTTCCTGCAGCCCTATGGAATAGCTTTTCTGAATAATTTCTGTGGAGTTTGGTGTTGAGATAATCATGCTGGCACCCTGGTGCCTGACCTGGGAGTCTCATGAGTTTTAACGTGGTGACTGCAGCTGTAATTAATATTCCATATTGGAGGAGGAGTCTGTGCTCCCCATCTCAGCTCACAAGAGTAACTTGAGGGTCTGTAGCCAAAACCTCAGTATCTAGGCAAGGTAGCATGGTTTCAACAACAACAAAGGAAAAAACAGCTTGTGCATATAAATCAATCACATGGCTTAATATTTGTTATTTAAAGAGCTAAAGAAAATAGAATTTCTTCCTTCCACTCTCTCTCCCTTTTTCTTTCTTTCTTTCTTTCTTTCTTTCTTTCTTTCTTTCTTTCTTTCTTTTTCACCAGAGCAGTGCTCAGCTCTGGCTGATGGTGGTTCAGAGGAACCTGGGACTTCAGAGTTTCAGGCAAGAGAGTCTCTTCATGACCATTCTGCTATCTGCCTCCGCCCAAGACAAATACGATGCTGTTTGCATATTTTAAAAATAAACTATGCAATGCATTGGTGTGGAAGTCAGGTTAGTAGTTTTTCTGGGGAGCAGAGAAGATGGTAGAGAATGGGTGTAAGGGGATTGCTGCAAGGTTCTTACAACTTAATTAGCTGTAAACCTACAAACATTTATATGTCAATTTATTGCCACAGATCTGATTACTTTAATAATGCATATATTATTTCAACAGATTTTATAATGTTAAGGAATTCCACATATTGTGTGATTATACCTTTGTAAGTCATTTTCCTTTCAACAAAGTCTATGATTTTAAGACATTATATCTCATATACTGTGTTATATAGAGAGATGTACATGCATATACAACAATCTAATATACTTTTTTTGCTTTCTACAGTCCTTAGATTACAAATTTTAAATGAAGTCATTAAAAAGTCTGAATTGAGCTCAACTAAATAAATATGTCTTATCATCAAATAAATTACAGAGAAACCTAACGTGTTCTTTTTATAAGCAGTGACTTGTTCAGGGAAGCTGCTAATTCATTATCACCCAACAGATAGAATTTATTATGAGTAATTAGGAGGAGAGCATCACAAAAAGGCCAATCCACAGGAAAGTTGGTCTCCCCACTGGTCTTGTATTAAATAAAAAAGCATTAACATTTCTTGTAAAACTGGCTATGGAAATTATTACAAAAACCACAACGAGAAGAAAAAATTAACTAGAAACTAGATACATAACATAATTAACTGGAGAAGTCATAATGACTGTTGGAAAGATATTTCAGTGACTCAGAATAACAGAGTGGCCATGATAGATAATATATCACTCTGCCTAACAGCTACACCACCAACCAGTGCTCTTCTCTTTTCCTTCTGAAGGTGACTGAATCTGAAAACAACATCGACAGTGCCGAGTTGTCAGGAGCCTCTGCACAGTGCATGGACCACAGTGGTTTCTGCCATATTATTTCTCTAAATTCTGCTGAGAACTTCTACATTCTCTGCAGGAATAGGTGTTTATGTTAGGGGATGGACTGTTAACTAACTTGATGTGGTAAGTGATATATACATAATCTTTTATTTATTTAGTTGTTAATGGCTACAGATACAGAGAGAAATTGAGGGGAGAAGGAGACAGAGAGGGAAAGAGACAAAGAGAGACCTGCAGCCCTGCTTCACCACTCCTGAAGCTTTCCCTCTGTGGGGCTTGAACCCAGGTCCTTGAGCTCTGTAATGTGTGCACTTAACGAGGTGCACCAACATCTGGAGAGGAGAGGAAAAGAGAGGAGAGGAGAGGAGAGGAGAGGAGAGGAGAGGAGAGGAGAGGAGAGGAGAGGAGAGGAGAGGAGAGGAGAGGAGAGGAGAGGGGAGGGGAGGGGAGGGGAGGGGAGGGGAGGGGAGGGGAGGGGAGGGGAGGCGAGGGGAGGGGAGAGGGGAAGGGAGAGGAGGGGGTAGGGGAGGAGGGGAGAGGAGAGGGGAGGAGGGGAGGAGGGGAGAGGAGAGGAGAATAGAGGGGAGGGGAGAGGAGAGGGTAGGGGAAGAGGGGAGAGGAGAGGGGAGAGGAGAGGAGAGGAGAGGAGAGGAGAGGAGAGGAGAGGAGAGGAGAGGAGAGGACAGGACGGGGGGAGGGGAGGGGAGGGGAGGGGAGGGGAGAGGAGAGGAGAGGAGAGGAGAGGAGAGGAGAGGAGAGGAGAGGAGAGGAGAGGAGAGGAGAAGAGAGGAAGAAAAGAATCCCTTTGATATCAAGAACTTCTCAGTTTATTCACAGGATATCACAGCATTATCAACATTATATTATATTACTGATTATATTATATTACTGATACTAACATCACCATAATAGTGAGTTTTTTTAAATTATCTTCTACTTATTACATATTAAGAACTTACGCACATTGAGTAATCAGATTGAATCGGAAATTAGAGTGAGATTTTAACCTCTTAGTTTTATTCAGCAAAGAAACACACATGAATTTGAATATTTTGTAGGACAATTGCAGCATAAACCAATGCTTCTCAATTATTATGTTAAGTGACAGTTAGAATACCACTGTCGTTTGAGTTTGCTTTACGAAGTAACATGTATGTGATAATAAATTGCCCAATCCACTAGATAGCTAGATAAATGCAAGTCTGTGAATTTGTAATTTGCCAAATGGTTTGGAACAAATATTAATTTTAATCCCTGATGTAGATGTTGCAGTTTGCAAAGTCATCTTAGAATACAATTAAAAAAGTAATTATTTTCTCATTTACAGAAAGATCATAAAATATTTTAATGTCTGTATAATTGAATATCTAATTATAGCTTTGTACTATAGAGATAAACTTCTGTAACTTTACATTTTAGTTATAATTTTCAGCAACTTAAATATTTGATATTAGTTTTAATATCATGTTTTATATGGAAGTAATATGTTTTTAATTTTAATGTACATTATATATGTAGAATATGTTTTTAAATTTTCCTCTTTTGTGTGTCATGGTCCAGTTTTTTATTGCTTATTGAAGAGTTTTACTTGCTCCATTTTATACTCTTAGCTCCTATGATACATGTCACCTTATGGCTTGTGGGAATGACTTATTTTTTAACTGTATTTTTTTTTTAGTGCATAAAGACAGTGAGAAATTGAGTGGGGAGAGGAAATATAGAGGGAGAGACAGAGAGAGAGAGAGAGAGAGGGACGTGCAGCCCTGCTACTCCACTCATGAAGGTTCCCGTGCAGACGGCAGCTGATCCGGGATCCTGGTTAACAGCTGCCGCCCAGCCCACCGAAAATGACTGTTGTTAAAATAATGATGAGAAGACTAGAAAAACAAATGACAGTTTGGTCCTAGAATCCATTCTGTGTATGAAATCGTTTAGCTACTGAGTACATACTCAGGCCAAGAATTTGAATAAAGTGGTCTATGTAGGCGCTAGATATCAGTTTACCACCACAAAGGAAAATGAGATGTTGTCCCAGGTACAGTGCTGCTGGCAGGAATGTTGACTGCAGACCCCACCGTGTCCTGAGTAGGTGGTGTGTCCAGGAATCACTCTAGTATAAGGCACCACCTGCTTCTTCATGATTATTCCATTTGAGTCCGACTTGGTGAAAGCAGAAAGCAGCACATGCTGGGATCCACACTTAGCACCTGACACTTCAAGCATCTTTCCGTCCTGTAGTTTGTGCTCTGTGCACCTCAACCAGAGGGCTGCCGGCTTCCAATTTTAGGCTACTCTCATTCCAGCACCTTGTAGTGACCTTTATGCTGCCTCCCTCCTTCCACAAGCAGAGTCCTCCTCTGTAGTCTTACGTATTCACACATTTGTTCACCATACATACATGTATAACTTCTTTTTAAATGAGTTTAGCATGAGAGAGAAAGAAGGAGAGAGAGGACCAGACCAGCACTGGACATCTATGATGCCAGGTCTGAATTTGGGGTCTCATACTTTCAGAACTTCCTCCCAGACTACTGTTGTTTAAAGGCCTTCTTTCTCATTAAAAATTTTTTTTTTTCAAATATCAACTCAAAGCAGAATCTGACTGAGGTTGGAGTATGGCACCAAAGGAGAAATCTCGGGGAAAGGGAGGAGAGACCCAGCAGAGTTTGATGATGGGGATGGTGTTAATATATACTCCTACTAACGTATAGTCTCACAAATCACTATTTAATCAAGATGAGAAGAAATGATCAGTCACCATTCACCCACAGCTTACAGAGCACTCCTAGTAGCATGGCGCTGAAGGGGCTCCCATGCACTGCCAGGCAGGCTTTAGCCCGGAAACACACACGTAGTAATTCACAGGATCTGATGGCTGAGCTATTCCTTGGCCCCGAGAATCTGTCTTTTGTTAATATGTACTGTAAAGGTTTTTTTTTTTTTTTCCACATTTTACTGTCTATACTTTTTTTTGCAAGTCTTCTGAGTTTTGTTTTTGTGTCTGCTGTCACTGGGGTTTTACCACTGCAGACTAATTTTTTCAGACCTAAACAGAAAGAGAGAAAGGGAGAGATTGGGAGAAAGAGAGATTCCTTTAGTGGGGGCCAGGTGGTGGCACACCTGGTTAAGCACACACATTGCTGTGCACAGGAACACAGGCTCAAGTCCCTGGTCCCAACCTGCAGGGGAAAACTTTGAGGCAGGGCTGCAGGTGTCTCTCTGACTCTCTATCTCCCCCTCCCCTCTCAATTTCTCTCTGTCTCTATCCAATAATAAACTTATTAATAAATAAACAAACATGCCTATAGTGTAATGGGGGCCAGGCTGGCACCTAAGTTCACACAGGGCACAGTAGATACACTATTCAAGGGAGCTAGATGCCTGCTGAGTTCTCTAGTTTTATTTCACAGAAAGTGCCAGAACTCTACATGAGTGCAAAGCAAAATTCCAAAAATTTTAAAAACTCAGTTCAATCAAGGAAATGATCGATAAATTGGGGAATCAATGTCTCTGTTTACTAGCAACTTAAAATGAAGCAAGGGCTATGCATAATTTGCGAGGTGAAAATACTGTTTACTCAGCTGCTTTCTTACTCTGCTACTCAAAACAATAAAGAAATAGAAAACTCCCTATTTTATCCTAAAACAAAAAAAAAACATATAAATATCTATGCACTTCAGAAAGTACATCCATTATTAATATACTTATGTTTAGACAGTGTGTTATGAATAATTAAAACTGCACAAGTATAAATCTTGTGATAATTAAGATGTTCTTAAATAGGGTATCATTTTTTGAGGTTCCAATATTTGACAAAGCACTATTAATTAAAATAATATCTTCCACACAGCAGTCTTGATGACAAAAATAAAATATTTCTGTAAACAGCAAGGTTTATTATAGTTTTTGTTATTGTCTAGGGACAAAGAGATATGGACAGGGAAGGGGGGCAGTGAAAGAAAGGAACGAGAAACAGACACTTGAGCAGCTCCGACCTACCACCCATTAAGCTTCCCCCTGTGAGGGTCCTTCCCTGAGCCCTTGTGCATGGTGAGGCGTATGCACCGTGAGCCCTGCACCGGCCCCCATTTCTGTAAATAGTATGGAACATCCCAGATGGGCTAATGAGTGACTTAGTTTCCAGCTGTGTGAGTGAGTGCCGTGTAGTCTCTACCATCACTACTCAAGTCCGCCACTTTGGGAAGTAAACCATCCACAGCACCTGTTTACAATGCCGCAGGTTTTCAGTCACAAATGTATCTTCCTCTGGTTTATCCCTTTGAAAAAACACTAAAAGTGTGGCTATTCCCTCGTTTTTTGTTTTTTTTTTTTCTACTTTTATAGCTTCATAGGAGACCGAGAAGACTTGGCAGTCTTCTGACCTGGATGAGTTGGGAGATTACCTCCATACATCACTTTGACAAAAACGCAAATATGATAAGATGTTAAATTTCAGGTTGATTGTGTGGTCTCTTCAGGCTGCTATATTTCTTCGGGCCAGTTTAGTGGCTGCAGAAATAATCTGTGTGGAGAGTTTGAGCCCTCCTGTCATTTCAACACACCCATGATATTTCATTTGAGAACTAAATGTTTTAAAGGGTGGGCTAGCGAGTCTTGCTGGGTCATTTGCATTATTTATCATATCCGGTAACCTTTTTCTTCACCCGGAATTTTCTTGACATAGTTTTTCAACTCTACTATATTTCTCTTTCATCTTCATGTTCCAAGTTTCTTTCGTTATTTAGCCAAACACAGGCATCATCTACTGATTATGCAGCATAGCCAGAGCTGTGAAATGAATCTGGAACTGTAGTCATTCTTCACAATTTTTTTTTCTTATCTTTACTGGAAATAATTTCCTCCTTGGAGGATTTCTAAGCTACTTCCAGGAACCCAAATAGCCATATATCTGCTGGCCAAATATTTTATAATATTGTCTCCTAAGGCTCAATTTACCTACCTAGAGAATTATTCATCATTTTAGTGGCCTGTCCTTCTGGTAGCACTGAGTCTATGTTCCAGAAGCGTATTAATTTCTGTACCCTTGCTACTTTGCAATCATTATATTAAGCATGCAAGACTGCCTGGTAGTAATTAGCCGGATGGGCATGTTGCTTTTGAGGTGGCTGGTCATTTGTACGTGTGGAAATCAATCGAGGGCTATCGTGACACTCACAGGTAGGGCGCAGGGCACAATCCTGAAAGATGGGAAGGCAGTTCCATATGCAATCTCATTTCTTTCAAGATGTCTACAATCCATTTTGCCGTAGAGGAAGAAGGAACCATAATGATGTCTTAAAGTAAAGCAATTAGACTGCTGGAGTCCTATTACCAATTCTTATATATAAACTCCTAGTAAGAAAAAAAAAACATTTCTGGTGGTGGAAACTGTCCCAAAAAAGGACTAAGGAGGCAGCTATTAAATTTAATAAGGGACCCAAGGTCATGCAGAATCACTAGTAAGGCCAAAGTATTGACTCTACTTTTCCAGGACCCCGGCAATTACCCTTTCACCCCTGTTCTGCCTCATTACCTTCTCCCTTCATTTCTTCTCAGTATGACCAAGATATTTGGGGAGACTTGCAGTCCTATACTTTTACTGTGAACCACACACTTTAAAGTGCATTATCTACCCCCCCTTTTTTATAAGTAGGTGACTTGATTCATCTTCGGTGAACAGCATTCAATCCCAGCATATTATCTTTCGCAATTTTCATTCTTAAATTTGTCATTATTTTGAAGTACTTCTCACAGAAATCCTAGCGGGTAGTTCTGGGTCCTTACAGAGTTCTCTCAATGCCGGGATTTCTAGAGTATGATGGTATCAAAACCCACTACCACACTGTTGTAGATAAACATGTCAATGGGGGGGAAAGGTATTTGTCAGATCTGACCATTGTTTATTATTTAGATTCAAAAGTCAGAGAAGGAAATTCAAGACGGATTTAATTGCGTAACGCTATCCTTGCTCTTTCTTAGAGATTTAATTTATTATTTATTTATTAACGTTTTAGTTACTTATTTTATTTCATAGGACAGAGAGAAATTGAGAAAAGAAGGGGGAGATAGAAACACAGAGAGACATTGAGACACCTGCAACATGACCTCACTGCACATGAAGATTCTCTGTAATTGGGGGCTAGGGGCTTGAACCTGGGTCCTTGTGTATGGTAACATGTCTGTTTAACCAGGTGTGCCACCACCTGGAATGTTTGCTATAGTTGTTCTTATGTACAAGCTTTTATTGTTTTTCTACTTTTCAATGTGCTGATTGACTCCGTGATTTTTTTTTTTTTCCTTTATGACTGCAAGACTCGACTATTCTTGCTGGTCAGTATGTGTATCTAAAACTGCAAACTTTCTTCAACGAGGAAGGGGAGGTTCAGTGCTTCAAAGTCAAAAGTGCATCCTAAGAAAGAGAGCCAGGGGGACTTTAGGTAGGAAAAGCATGATCTGCTGCAGGTCTGTTGGCTTTGGCAGTTTAGACGCAGAATGGAAGTGCAGGTCGTACTTGGAGCATAAAAGAAGAGTCATCACTGCACACACAACACTTTTCTTCTTGGGTCTTAAATTATTTTGAGGAATAAAATGGATTTCATTTGCATCCTCTTTAAGAAGAAAAGCCTGCTGCTATTCTTAACCTATTTCTTTGTAAGATTTGTTTCTATCTTCCCTATTTTTCTCACTTCAAATTCCTATTAACTTTAATTGATTTTACCTTATTTGCAAGTTTATTTGGAAAGCAAACAAAATAATACTAGCTGTAAAAAATAGACCATTCACAGTTATGGCATGAATGTATGTTTTGTGAGGGATTGCTGAATTATTTCCTCACTATTTAAATAGGAAGGTCTAACGATTTCCAGATGTCTTTGAACTCTTGAGTTATTTATGCCCCATATTTAATATTTTTGATGGGTTAATATTTGAGGAAAAAGTCTACATTACATTATCAGAGTTAATTTTTTTTCTAAATGGGGGAGAATTTCAAAGCAATACTTTAATGTGCAGAAACTGGTTGCTTTATTGTAATTTTATAATTCTGTCCTCTACAGTCAGATTCTTTAAGATTTGTTTTATTGGAATTAGGCAGTGGTGATTGTGGTAGAGTGCACATGGTACACTGCACAAGGACCCGTGTTCAAACACCTGGTCCCCACCTACAACAGGAAGCTTCAGAGTGGCAGGCCAGTGCCACAACTGTCTCTCCTTCTCCTTCCCCCTTCATGCCCCACTCTCCGGTCAATTTATTTTTGCCCTATGAAAAAAAAATTATATATACATAAGCCTTTAAAAATCTTTAAGATTGGGAGTCAGGTGGTATCACAGTGGGTTAACCACAGGTGGCACAAAGCACAAGAACCGGCGTAAGGATCCCTGGCTCCCCACCTGCAGGGGAGTCGCTTCACAGGCGGTGAAGCAGGTCTGCAGGTGTCTGTCTTTCTCTCCCCCTCTCTGTCTTCCCCTCCTCTCTCCATTTCTCTCTGTCCTATCCAACAACGACGACATCAATAACTACAACAATAAACCAGGGCAACAAAAGGGAATAAATAAATAAAATAAATAATAAAAAATCTTTACGATTTATACTGGTTTTTGAGAGAAGGTTTCTAATCAGAGAGAGAAAGAGAGAAACCACAGGACCACTCTGACACACGGATCACAAGGAAACTACCAGCAGGTCCTCCACTCAGCCCATGGTCTTAATGGTCACATGTTCAGGTTCTTCAATTAATAGCCTACAGTCTATTTGTCTGCCTGTGCAATCAACACCCTTCATTCTACCTGTATTGACCTTCCATTATACCAGCTGCCACACAAACACCACACACACAGATGAAAGGACATTGTGAAAGGTCACATATATAATATGAAGAGATTTATGTGAGAATGAGCACACGAGGAAAATTTCCTGCTGCAAAAGTAGTCAATTTTAAGGTCAATTGTCATAACATAATAATATTTATTTTAAATCCCATTGAAAAAGAAATAGCAGCTGACACCCTCTTTACAAATTTAAATGTATCTGGAAGTCCTGAGAAAATGATAATCTTTTCATACTTTGAAATAATTATAAATTGGGTCACTCAATTTATTCTGACAGAGAAGATAATTTCTGGTAACTCTGACACAGAGATCTTATGAAATTACTATTGTTTTTGGTTTTTGAGTGGTTTAATTATTGGGTTAAGGATGTCAAGAAAAAAGTTTCCTGCATATTTATTCAAGTAAGTTCAATTCCAAATTATATTCCTCCATGAGGATCATTTCTGGAACCATCCATTCCACCCCGGTCCCATGGCTGCCAGTTCTCAGCAACATCGCCCCGCCAGATATTCGTCGGGATGCGGCATCATCTAAGTTCATTTCCCACGTCTACGCCCAACCGGACCTGCCAATATACGCGGAGATTTTCGCCCACCCTGTCCAACGCTTGACGTCTCGTCACCCAATCTGGTCCCCTACGCCTACACTGAACTTCTCTGTTCCAGTCTCTTGGAAGCAGAGTTGGCAGTCAGCTGAGGTCAAGAACAAACACCTCATCACAGACCCCTGCAAGCGTCAACCCGGCTTTGACCTGGCACGTTATGATGGGGCCCTCCTCAATCGCTATCGAACAGGCCATGGCCGGTGCGCCGCTATGTTCCATCGCTGGGGAGCCAGAGACGACCCGAACTGCCCCTGCGGCTCCAGACAGACTATGACCCACATAGTCAACGACTGCCACCTCTCCAGATTCAAAGGAGGTCTCGAAACTTGACATCAGGCTCAACCTGACGCTGTGGACTGGCTACGGAAGAAGGGCAAACACTAGAAGAAGAAAGTAAGTTGAGGGAAGCAAATTATTTTATTTATAGCCCTTTAAGGCCTTCTTCTTCTTCTTCTTCTTCTTCTTCTCCTTCTCCTTCTCCTTCTCCTTCTCCTTCTCCTTCTTCTTCTCCTTTTTTTTTATTCCTATAGGAATTTATTGGGTGATTTATATCTTTTTGAAATATTTATTTATTCCCTTTTGCTGCCCTTGTTGTTTTATTGTTATAGTTATTATTGTTGTTGTTATTGATGCCGTTGTTGGTGGACAGGACAGAGAGAAATGGAGAGAGGAGGGGAAGACAGAGAGGGGGAGAGAAAGACAGACACCTGCAGACCTGCTTCACCGCCTGTGAAGCGACTCCCCTGCAGGTGGGGAGCCCAGGGCTTGAACCAGGATCCTTATGCTGGTCCTTGCGCTTTGTGCCACCTGAGCTTAACCCGCTGCGCTACCACCCAACCCCCGATTTCTATCTTTAATATGTATGAATCCTCCTGCAATCCCTACTAGTTAATGAGAAGAAGCACTGTTTAAAATCATTATGTGATCACGCCATAAATCTAGAGGTATTTTATCATTTATGCATTGTTTACAATACACGTGAAGTGACAGTAGTGAAAAGTCAGAAAATTCATTTTCTCATCAGCATAAGGTGTGAAAACTCTCTGGAAGTTTCCGGTGATGGTCTGATGTAGAAGACTCCTCAAGCTGAACTCTACTCTCTAGCCTGAAGTTTCTCCACCAGATTATTAAGACAGACACATCACGTCCTTTTGAACCTTCTGATATTACACAGCCAACAAATGCTTCCCCTTCTCCTTAAATATGTAAATAAAAAAATCAAAGTCTTCAGCAGTACAGAATGGTATATTTTAGGTGCGACACGATAAGCAATTAGAGGCAGAGCTAAGAGTAGGCCAGACCCAAACATTACCAAAGCTCATATGCTGTCTCCCGGGATAGACCACATGGCAGGTGCTGGGAAGCCCAGCAACCCTGAGCTTGAGCATGAGAAGGAGCCCAGGGAAAGTCCAGACATGCAGTTGCCTGGAAGTTAAGTCACTTGGTTTGCATAAGCCCATCAGCATGACATCAGTCATGTGCTAATTATGTTCTCTCCTTCAGGCTTAGCCATATGTTAATTGAGTCCCAAAGTCCTATTGACAGGCTGTATCACAACACCTAAGTGCAATTTAATGTGTGTAGTCCTGTCTAAGTTTTGCTGGGAGAATGTGTTTAGGAAACATTATTCAAAGTTTCAAATTCTAAACATCAAGAAACATTTTAAGGATACACATGATAAAGAACACAGTCCTCCTCAAACCTAAGTGAAAAACTACCCTCAGTTAAGGGACATGAGACAATGCTGCCCTGATCCAGATTTCTAGCCCTATTCTCAACGCTGACACCATCTTCCCAGACAATATTTTTAGTCCACATCCTTGTTAACTGTTAAGCTCTGGTAAAAATTTCCAAAGCCATGGGCCCCTAAAATAAACTTTTTCACTTTTTTTCACCCTAAAGTCCCTATTCTTATCTGCTCTATTCCTACTTTTTGGTTCCTGTTTATTAAACGTTGTGCCCTACTTTATATCTTATTGCCTTTCAGTCACCAGATTGTGGATGCTATTATGATTTCACCCTGAACTCAGGTCTCACCAGTATGTCCCAGAACCTCAACTTTCCAGAGCCCTACACCACTAGGACACAATAAACAGGCTGGGGGTATGGACTGACCTCCCAACACCCATGTCCAGTGGAGAAACAATTACAGCAGCCAGAACTCCTACCTTCTACAGCCCATAAAGAATTTTGTTTCATACACCCAGAGGGGGAGAAATCTTAGGGGAAGATGACCAGAGGGCTCTGAACTCCAACTCTATCTGGACCCAGAGACAGAAGAAAAACAAATGGAAGAACACTCAGGATTAGTAGGCATGACTTAGAAAGGAAGAAAAAACAGAACCATAGAAAAATGGGCAAATATTTACAAATATGAGTAGATAATTATAAAAATAACAGTCAGCCCATATCTGTGATCTTGAAAGAACCACTGTAGTTTCCAGTGGAGGGAGCGTGTATGTGAACTCTGGTGGTGAGAAAGATGTGGAGTTATATTTCTGTTACCTTATACCTTTAAACCAGCATTAAATCATTAACAAAAATAAATATTAAAAATAATTTTTAAAAGAACAGCATACTGCTAGGTAGTAAAGACAGTATAAATGCAAAATTTAAAAAGAAAGATAAATTCATCTTCCTCACATCATCTTGGATGGAGCTTGAAGTTAAGTGAGATAAGCCAGAAAAAGAAGCATGAATATGGGCTATATCTCACTCATAGACAATAATTGAAAAATAAGAACAAAAAGGAGAAATACACATCAGAACTTGGGTTTGGTGTGTTGCACCGAAGTAAGGCACTCTGTGGGTCTGGAGAGATTTTCAGGTCCTGATGCATGATGGTGGAGGAGGACAGAGGTGGGGATGGGCTGGAGTGTTTTACAGAAAACTGAGTACATGTACCAATGACTTTACACATGTACCAATGACTTATTTATCCTTGACTGCAAACCATGAATCATCATCATCATCATCATCATCATCATCATCATCATCAATCAACAGGGCCCCTGAGGACACTTTGGCCCTCCACATCTAGAGGTGTGGCCACCAGAAGGTACACGGGTGTTGTCCTAAATACCCAGTTTGTAGGCTCTGCTTTTGCAATCCTAGCGAGTAAGTATCAGAGAAATTGAGGAAGCATCGGTTTTGAATTGTCCTTTTGATATAGTTTTTGGTCTAGTGGTAGTCTAATATGATAGATAACTCTTTATGTTTTATAAAGCATTTTAAAACTTCTGTTCTTTGTGGAAATTCAAATAAACTATTCTTTACTTATTTTAAAACATGAAGAAGCTCAAATGAGAAAGCTTATATTCCACGTAGTGTATTTCACTAAAACTTACCTGATCAGCCCCATCATGTTAACGAACTATAGTTAATTATAAGCTCTATTAAAGCTGCAATTTATTAAAAAAAAGACAATTATAATGATGGAGTGCACACACCATTTTGTTTGATTGACAGCACTGAAGAAGTTTCATTTGGTAGATTATATTAAAGAAGCGTATCACATACTTTCTTAACTCATAAATTACTTATGTTTCTGGAGAAACCTTGTTTGCATATCTTCTTAGGCAGTTTCTGAAATTCTGCTCTTCTGAATGTTTAAAGAAAATGCACTCACCCCCGCCTTTGTCTTATAGAGATTATATTGAAGGATAATAAAACACTCCAAATTTGAAAGACTTTTTTCATGCAAGTCGATAATTCATATTTTGCTCTGCTGTCTCTCCCACTTGCTGAATGAAAAGACCAGCCTGAAGCAGAGAACATATGCATGCACACACACACACACACACACACACGACAATGAAATGAAAAGCATCTGACTAGCAACACTGCTGTGAACTGACAGTACTCTGCTTACAATAAGCGGGATGACATTTATTTATATACACTCAGTCTGAAATAATGACTATTTTACTGATGATACAATAATGAATTTATTGGGTCACTTTAAAAATATTTTGATAGTTTATGTCAATGACACAACTTGTGTTACACATAGTCCTGATTAATCTATAAACAAATCTTATTACCTTTTACAATGAGGCAGCCCACCTGTAGTTCTATAGTGGTATGACTCTATCATAATTTACTTTTTTCTACCAATTTCTACTTCAAGTGGCAGTGAGAAAAATATGGTAATTTTTGGTCCAGGTGATGGTGCACCTGGTTGAGTGCATGTGTTTCGATACACAAGGACCCAGGTTTGAGCGCCTCGTCCTCTCCTACAGGAGGGAAGCTTTGTGAGTGGTGAAACAGTGCTTCGGTGTCTCTTTGTCTCTCTTCCTCTCTATCTCCTGCTTCTCTCTCAATTTCTGTCTCTATCCTATAAATAAGTAGAGATAATAAAAAAGCACACTATTTTTCCTATTTCATTAATCAAAGTTAATCTGTTCATTTATATGCATGTTTATATATTATTAAAACTATCCTATATGATTTTTTTTTTTACTAAGGTTATAGCTGGTGCTAGGTGTCTGCACAGAAACTCCAGACTACTCAGCAGTGATCTTCCTTTCGTCTTTCTTCCTTTCTTCTTTCTTTCTTTCTTTCTTTCTTTCTTTCTTTCTTTCTTTTTCTTTTCTTTTCTTTTCTTTTCTTTCTTTTTTCTTTCTTTCTCTTTATTTCTTTATTGGAGAATTAATCTTTTACATTTGTCAGTAAACAGAGTAGTTTGTACATGCATAACATTTCCCAGTTTTCCATACACCAATACCCCCC
The DNA here is from genome assembly GCF_950295315.1 of Erinaceus europaeus. NCBI lineage: Eukaryota > Metazoa > Chordata > Mammalia > Eulipotyphla > Erinaceidae > Erinaceus > Erinaceus europaeus. The sequence continues at coordinate 65,850,844 of NC_080180.1, forward strand.
CACTAGGTCCTATGTTATCCTCTTTGGACCTATATTCTCCCCCCTCACCCACCCCAGAACCTTTCACTTTGGTGCAACAGAGAATGAATTACAGGGAGAGTTAAGCTAGGAGAGAGAAAGAGAGAAAGAGAGATACCTGAAGCACTGCTTCAGAGCTTGTGAAGTTTGTCCCCTGCAGGTGGGGACCAGAATGCTTAAACCCAGGTCCTTGCTCATGGTAGCATGTGTGTTCTCCTAGGAATGCCACTACCCAGCTCAGATTGAGTATCTACTAAGTTGTTTAATAATAACCATGCAAATGCAGCTGTTTTCTTGGTGACTGCTCAAGTATTTAAACAATAAGTGTAACACTGTCTCTGTATATCTTTATATCTGCCTCTCTGTCAATGGGCCTAGAAGCTGGCCTACACAGGCTGGCCTAAAGCAAATACTTCCAAACCTTCTTGGTTTCCAAAACCCTTAGTCAAGATGGTGCTTAGGACAGAAATGTATTTACTAATCCCATTTATCAATATTTAGGACCAAATGGCTTGATAAGCATTTATGTTTCCTCAGTTGTATGGTCTACTAAGCTCTGTGAATCTCCTCCAGTCTTACAGGGAAACTGGGCACCGCCATCCACATTCCTCGTCCTACACTGGCCTCATGTGATGCTTGGTTCCATCTCCATCACTAACATAAAATCATCTTTGCCCAAGTAAAGCACCATTTCAAGGGTGGCAAATAGCCTATGAAACTGTGAGTCATTTGGCCTGAATCCAGGCAGCACCATCAAATATCAAATGGAGCTTGGCAAAGCCCTCCCAAACACCTGTGACCTTTCTGTGCTGCCCTGAGCTTTCTATTACATTCATGCTTGTTCTGCTTTAGCCAGTGCTCAGATCTCTATGTTTGTACAACATATTAGTGAGAATGATGCTTCATTCCCATCTCTTTGATCTAATGATTCCTTAATACATTTTTTGAGCCATCCCTCCACACTGCAAGACTTCTCACTCCCACCATTCCATAGAGAGATAGAGGACACAGTGCAGAACTAATTAGTGCAGACCTAGGTGTTTGAAACTCGAATGTCTTTAAAAATCTGACTTTTCTTATTCGATCTTTCAAATCCACGGCTCCTCCAAGAACAGTATGAGACCTCATGCACTAGATGAATTGTGACAGAAATGACATACTAAGTCAAGCCCACACTTAAAGATTGTTCAATTTCTTGCTAAAATTTTCAGGTGAAGCTGCCAGTTTCCTCAACACTAGACCAAGGTGAAGTCCTTCACAGACAGGACTGACAAGTCCCACTGTCATCCTCCTGTCTGAGAACACAGCGGAACAGAGACAGCTGTTTCTTCATTTGTTAACAAATTAAAAGTGTGACAGAAGGTCTTAATTTAGAGATACATGAGAGGATCTTATGGTGTGAGAATGGGTTTCTGAAACACTTATGTAGCAGTCACTACAGGTGGGGTGGTGGCTGTTTAAGAGGCTGCAGATGATGATGTTACTAACAGCTTCTGTTGTACTTGATTGATTGATTGATTTTTGCCTCCAGGGTTATTGCTGGGGCTTGGTGCCTGCACTTCTTCTTCTAGCGTTTGCCCTTCTTCCGTAGCCAGTCAACAGCGTCAGGTTGAGCCTGATGTCAAGTTTCGAGACCTCCTTTGAATCTGGAGAGGTGGCAGTCGTTGACTATGTGGGTCATAGTCTGTCTGCAGCCGCAGGGGCAATTCGGGTCGTCTCTGGCTCCCCGGCAATGGAACATAGCGGCGCACCGGCCATGGCCTGTTCGATAGCGATTGAGGAGGGCCCGATCATAACGTGCTAGGTCAAAGCCGGGTTGACGCTCACAGGGGTCTGTGATGAGGTGTTGGTTCTTTACCTCAGCTGACTGCCAACTCTGTTTCCAAGAGTCTGGAACAGCGAAGTTCAGTGTAGGCGTAGGGGACCAGATTGGGTGACGAGACGTCAAGCATTGGACAGGGTGGGTGAAGATCTCCGCGTATATTAGCAGGTCCGGTCGAGCGTAGACGTGGGAAATGAACTTAGATGATGCGGCATCCCGACGAATATCTGGCGGGGCGATGTTGCTAAGAACTGGCAGCCATGGAACTGGGGTGGAACGGATGGTTCCAGAAATGATCCTCATGGAGGAATATAATTTGGAATCGACCAAGTGGACATGGGGGCTACGGAACCATCCTGGGGCACAGTATTCTGCAGTGGAATAGCATAATGCCAGAGAGGATGATCGCAGTGTGGAAGCGCTCGCACCCATGAGGAGCTGGCCAGTCTTGCAATGATGTGATTCCTCGCGCCCACCTTTGCTGCAGTTTTTATGAGATGTCTGTGAAATGACAGAGTGTGATCGAGAGTAACGCCAAGATAGACTGGCTGGGCTTCATGCCGGATTCTAGTATCGCCAAGCTGCACACTAAGCTCACGCGAGGCCGAGGCATGGTGTAGATGGAAAACAGATGATACCGTTTTTGCAGTGCTAGGGATTAGTCGCCATTTTTTACAGTAATCAGATATCAGAGACATGTCTTTCGTGAGTGTTTCCTCGAGGATGTCGAACTTGGATGCCTGAGTTGCACAGCAGATGTCATTGGCGTAGATGAACTTCCTTGAAGAAGTTTCTGGGAGGTCATTGATGTAAATATTAAATAGCATAGGAGCCAGAACAGAGCCCTGGGGGAGGCCACTTGAGAAAAGTCTCCATCTGCTAGACTTGTCACCCAGATGCACCCGGAATCTTCTGATTTGGAGAAGAAACGATATAGTTTTGGCCACCCATGGAGGCAGGCATCTTGAGATCTTGACTAGGAGACCACGGTGCCAGACCGTGTCATAGGCTGCTGTGAGATCAACAAAGACAGCACCCGTCTTTAAATTCTTCTGGAATCCATTTTCAGTGTAAGTTGAGGACCAGGGATTGTTCGCAGGTAGATCTTCCTGGGTGGAAACCAGCTTGCACTAAGAATCTGCAGCACCTGGTGGCCATTTTATCCATATGTTGAATAGGACAGAGAGAAATGGAGAGAGGAGGGGAAGACAGAGGGAGAGAGAAAGACAGACACCTGCAGACCTGCTTCACTGCCTATGAAGTGACTCCTCTGCAGGTGGGGAGCCTGGGGCTCGAACCAGGATCCTTATGCCGGTCCTTGCTCTTGGTGCCATGTGTGCTTAACCCACTGCATGATTGCCCACTTCCAGCAATAGAAATTTTTTAAAGAATTTGTTTTCAGGGCTGGGTGTTGCTACACCTGACACACTTGCACAAGGCCCCAGTCCCCACCTGCAGAGGGAAAGCTTTGTGAGTGGTGAAGCAGCATTATAGGTGTCTTTCTGTCTCTCGCCCTCTCTGTCACTCTCTTCCCTTTTTTCTGGCTATCTCTATCCAACAGATAAATAAAGTTAAAAAACAAACAAACAAACAAAAAGGATCTGTTTTCCAATGGGAGGCACATACATGAAGATGAAGGAAAGAAAGTCCCTAGTATTTTACAGGCATATTGGCCGTGGAAGCACCGTGAGTGGGTCCTCCCCCTCGCATACCATTGCCATGGCTCAAGGCAACATCTGCACAGGGAAATGGGACAGTGCACAGCAAGGTGCTCAAGGGGACTGACAATGATGCCGGCGCTCACGTGGAGAGGATCCGGACAGGGCTAAGTCACTGACCCTCCTTCACCAGCTCTTAGGGATCCTGTGACTCAGAAAGGAGGACTCGGGGAGTACTCTGGTATGAACACTCATTTATTTGGAGATAGGTACAGGTTTATATAGAGAGTTAAACAAAGAACATTTTTCACATATGTCAGAAATTACAGGTTTCTTAAAGGTCAGCTTGCCCCTACAGTAGGGGCCTGGGATGACAAGAATAGATGAGATACATAAAGGTCAAAACGATTATTCTCCATGATGCAAGCGAGTTAATTATCCAAAGGCATTTGAGAGAAGCAGAGGGGTTAAACCAGTAAGGTGAGGGAGAGAAGAAGGAAAACAAAGCTTGAGGTAAATCACAGATATCAAAGGCAGAAGGAAATAATATTTGGCGGTTTTTCACTGTCGGGTGTTGGGGGTGTATGATAGAGTGTGCTCTCCTTTATGATCAAAAGGTGAAGTGGATGTGTGAGCTTTGAGTGACTGTCATGAACTTTGAGTGAACCGTCAAGCAGGCAGCCATGTGGCCTGCTGCTAGCAGGGGAACTAAGTGAGAGAGGCCTGTAGGCTTTCTGTGAGCTTGAGAGACTGACAAGGAGAAACTGAGTCTGGGAGACTTTTCCCTCTTGGCTCATCTCTTTAAGGAGAGAGGCTAACAAGTGCGGTGTCTTTCCAGACCTCCATCCAGGGATGGGAGAGCTCCCTTAAGCTCTGCCAAGCTTTCACATAGCCCCACACAACATCCCTGTGGCCATGCATCCAACAAGTCGAGAAGGAGACCTGTTGCACCCAGTGCAAACTACTTCCGGTGTTCAGGGTGAGATGATGACGGACAGGCCAGGCCAACATCAGGCAGCACAGACTCGACCACCCAGCCCAGAGCCCTGGCTGAACACAGAGCTGCAAATCTCCCAGAACCCTTTCCCTGCCCCACTGTTGGCCTGGCTCCTGGAGGGAATTTCCTTGGGCAGATTTTAGCTCAATTTTAATTTTACAAATTCCATGGAAGACAGCATAAATGTTACAACTGCTTTGTGTTCATTGAGAATAATACCAGGCAAAAATAGTTATAGTCAAAGATAATCATCATAGTCAGTCTCTTCTCTTTTGACATGTAGGAGGCTAGGAAACATGCCAAGATGAAATTTGAAAAGATTTAAAAAAATAGAGAGAGTAGGCTTCACACTATTATGTTGACTCACACACATAATCCCAGAAAGTTACTGACAGAAACATATAGATACACATTTAGATTGACATAAATGGAACCAAGTGGTAGTGCACTGGGTTAAACTCACATAGTGAGAAGCACAAGGATTGGTGCAAAGATCCGGGTTCAAACCCTCTGCCTCCCCACCTGCAGAAGGGTCATTTCACAAGCAGTGAAGCAGGTCTGCAGGTATCTATCTTTCTCTCCTCCTCTCTGTCTTCCCCTCTCTCAATTTCTCTCTGTCCTATCAAACAACAACAATAACAGTCACAACTATGGGAAAAAAAGATGGCCTCCAGGAGCAGTGGATTTGTAGTGCAGGCACCAAGCCCCACTGATAACCCTGGAGGCAAAATTATATATATATATATATATATATATATATATATATATATCCCAGGCCTTTAAATAGTAAATTAAGGAATTATTAAAATATCATTCAATTGTGCTTAGACAGAAAATGTCACATGACTTCATTGCCAAGGAGTGTTTGGCTTACTGACTTCTCATTCCCTCAGTCACTGTGGCTCTATCTTATTCCAAAACTCCTGTAAAGAAGCTACTTTTTAGCAGGGATTCTGTGGACCTGTAAAAACTAAATGACCTGTGTTGCTGAGGACTTATTCTGATGCAGTCTCCGCCCCCAGGTTTTTCTATGCCCCGCTAAATCCTAGAGTGCCCCCTTTCAACCAATCCTGGCCCTACACGTCACCCCTGGTTGTCGCCCAATAAAAAGCCCCCTCACCCCTCCCTTCTCTCTCTCTGGGCTCTCGGCTCTCCCTCTCTGAGATCTGTGTACCCCTTTGCTCTGGACGTCCGCTCTCTTCTCCGCGGTGCAGCCCGACACCAGACCACCTCAACAACAGACCTGGCTAGGAAGAAAACTCTAGCAGTTGAACACAGGACTTGCAAGCATGTTGGGCCCAAAATAAATGCATATGCTTTCCCCACATTTGGGAGTTTCCCTCTGCCCTGACCCAGCTTTCTAGTCCTATTCCCAACTCTGACACCATCTCCCCAGACAAGACTCTTAGCCCTCCTGCATGTTAGCTGTTGGGCTCAGGTAAAAATTACTAAAGTCATGGACCCCTTGGAATAGACCTAAAACAGATTTCCTAGCTTCTTCCTACATAAAGACCCTAAATCTCACCTGCTCTATTCTTAACTTTAGTTTCCTGATTCTTAAACAGTTTTTTCTGCTTTACATCTTAATGCTTTTCAGCCACCAAGTTGCAGATGCTACCATGATGACATTCCCTGGGCAGACGATCTCACCAATATGTCCTGGAACCTCCCCTCTCCAGAGCCCTGCCCCACTAGGGGAAGATAGAGACAGGCTGGGGTATGGACCCACCTGTCAATGCCCAGGTCCAGCAGAGAAGCAATGACAGAGGTCAGAACTCCCACCTTCTGCACCTCATAAAGATCTTTGTTCCATACTCTCAGAGGGATAAAGAGCAGGGGAACTTCCAGTGTGATACATGGGGTGGTGGGGATTGTATGGAATTGTACTCCTCTTATCCCACAATCTTGTCAATCATTATTAAATCACTAATAATAACGTTGGGCTAAATAAAGAAATACTTAATAAAAAATTAATAAATAATCAAAGTCAAGTAAGAACATTTCTCTGTCTTAAAACCCATGGCGATGTTGGCACTGTGCCCTGGCCTTAGCAGCATGAGGAGCAGAAGTGAGTGTGGTCAGAAGCTCTGACCCACACCTGTTCACTAGGCTGCAGCAAGTCCTCCTGGAGCTGATCAGGCTGGAACAAAGTGTGCATCCTTTGGGGAAATACCTCTCCTTGCTGTTGATGGAGAGAAGGTGCTTTATTGCAGAAGAAAACAACACCAATGCAGCTCTCCTTGGCATTAGTGTGTCTTTTGGGATTCAAGAGAGTTGAGTGGTACTAAGATTTTAGGTTTCCCAGCTTGGGAATAATTCTAGAAAGCAAAAGACAAATAAATGAAAACTCCAGAAAAATAACAAGAATTCAGAAGGTCTGATCAATGAACGTGAAAGCTATACCAGCTTCTCCGGAGGAGAGCTGACAAACTGATAGTAAGATAGAAAATGAGTTTTGGGGAAGGTTCTACTGCCTTGACGGCCCTCAAAACCTGACCCTTGTGACTAGTTTCCAGAGTAGTATGAAAACTGTATCTTCCCATGTCCCAGTCACATATATTTATGTAAAATAAGTAAATCATAATTAAAAGACATTAAAGAAAAAAAATCATGTTAAGTCTAAACTATAGCCAAGTAGGAAACAGGATATACGCAGAGTCCCAAATGGGGAACTTTTATGAGAACATTGAGAAACATATGGAAGTTTTATTTTTCCACAGTCTGAAATGAAAAAATCCAATCATCTTGTAACCAGAGACTGCTAGGAAGTCAGACCATAGATCATATTTGTAATTGTACTCCGAAATAGATCTGCAAGTTTGATCTCATGCCCTTAGAGAAAATAACTAAACTAAACTAGAATTACAGTTTTCAAGATATAGAGGAGTTAACCCTGTTCTTCTTCATTTGAAAAATATATTGCTAATTAGTGGTCTTGCAGGATATCTCTAGCTAATTGTTTTATTCGCGAAGACAAATGAGCAGAATTTCAAGCTCCTCAAATACTCTTTCTCCCTACCTAATATGAATCACTCCTCTTCTGAAATCCATAAACTCCCTCTCCTTCGTGGCTGTTATCTTTAAGTCCTGCTCACAATGTGAGAGTTGATTTAGCCTTTCTTTTGATATTTAATACTGAGATGCTTCCTGATGTCTCCTCACATGTGCACAGTCTTCACATGCAAACATTCGGTCCTGAATTTCAACATATCGCTAATGAGAGGACTGAACTGTTTCATCATCGTATCTCTTTAATCTTGTTCAATAACATTTTCACCCTTCCTAACAGCACTCCTCTTTCTCTGGGCTGCTTCAAAACTCAAATTAGAAAGAGAAAACTTTGATGTCAGCTTTCCTTTGACAGGAAATCACCGAGCAGGCTTCTCTCTGACTGCATCTCTCTGCTGGCTGGTGGAAACACCCTTTCATTTACATTATATTGTGACGTGACCTAGGTGAGTTTTGTAGCCAGGAGACCAGCCAAAAGAGGGTATTGATCTTTTATTCAATCCCAGCTCTGCATATGTTATTTTATTAATAGTGTTTTGTAGTCCTGCTGTGACTGTTTGATGCCTTTCCATTGTCTCTCTTGCTCTGTTGGTTTTCTGCATTCTTTGCCTGCGATTTGTTTCAAGGGTTTCCTTGTGGTTGGTGAGACCAGGTGCCTGGGGATGTTGGTCTAATAGAAAGAGCTTGTGGATCTCTTGTTTCCTTTGCCTTAATCCTACCCTAGAGATGAACAAGGTCACCCTGTGTGTGGCTGCTGGCTCTGTTATCTTCTCGCTATTACTTCTCTGTATGTGCATACGGCTCAGCAGGCTGGCACAGAGGATGCCCCCAGCACTTAGTCTTTCCATGGGGCTCCCTTGAATCAGTTTCCTCCAAAAGCCAAGGTTTAGTCACCATGTAGACGGACCTAGTTTGAAGATCTCGCTAGTTTTTTCTTTCTTTTTAATGTTTTTAAAATATATTATTTATTTATTGGATAGAGACAGAGAGAATTGAAGAGGGCAGAGGGAAGTAGAGAGGGATAGAAACAGAGAAATATTTGCAGCACTGCTTCACTTGTGAAGATTTCCCCCTGCAGGTGGGGACCAGGGACTTGAACCTGGGTCTTTATGCACTGTGATGTGAACACTTAACCAGATACGCCACTGCCTGGTCCCATCATACCATTTTATTTATCTTTTATTTTTTTTATTTTTCACCAGAGCACTGCTCATCTCTGGCTTATGGTGGTACAGAGGCTTGAACCCGGGACCTTAGATCCTCAGGCATGAGAGTCTCTTTACATAACCTTCATGCTATCCCTATCTCCTGCTCCATACAACTTCTTTTACTATGTTTCTTCATACCTATCTTTCAGACACTCTCCGTAGCCGAAGCTCACTGTCCTTTCCAGATCAAAGCCCAGTACTGAGTCACAGAGAACGTCCCTGGATCTAGGTCTCTCTGCTGCAAGGAACAGGGCTCTTCTGGGGGAAGCCACCAGTCAAATGGGAAGGAGGGAGGTTAGGTCAAGGTAACTGCTGTGTGAGCTCAAGGCCTTGCGATCTCAAACTCATGAGCTAGCCGGTGTCTACCTCAAGCTAGGCATTTCTCTCCTTGCTAGGAGACACTGTCATTATTTGAGGCAGTACTGAATATTTATCTGAAGCCAGAGACTTCTATCCAGATGATAAGGGACCCTTCCATGAGACAGCCTTTCCTTCTGGGTAAGTGGCTTCCTCGATGTCATTTGCTTACATGTTTCTTGCATCATGGTTCAGCTTTGCATTAGTATCTGGGTTCACATTTGCAAGCCACCCTTTAGCAAAATGCGTTCACAGTGGGGTTTAGAGAGCCCCAGTCTGCAATATCCTTTCTCTGTCTCCTTCTCTCTTGGGGAGGGATGTGCCCAGCTTCCAATGACACACGAGAGTGTGAGAACTGGAGGAAGGTGCAATCATGAGAAATTTTAGTCCAGAGTTCTGGACTGACTGTGGAACTTTCTGTGTAATTGGGACTGAGAGAGAAAAGATCGATTCTGTAGCAGAGACAGTTACAGAGGAGACATTGTCTTTCTGCCCTGCTTCCTTTGGTTTTAGAGAGCTCTCTGTCTGTTGAAGTTGTGACTGTGCAGTAGGAAAGAACACATTTCTGTGAGAGAGGGAACAGATTAGTGAGTGAGCACACAAGGCTGGGATTTGAAAAGTAAGTCGGCTTTTCTGGAACTCAGTTCACAACATTTTGGAGGGTGCTGAGACCTTGGCCTTGTAGTCACAACTGCTGTGTAATCTTCCAGATCAGCTTTTAGCAAAACAGTTTTGAGAGTAAGGGTACCTTGGTTAGAAAACACTTTGGTTTGGGGGTTGCAACAGGTTAAGCGCATGTGGCATAAAGCGCAAGGACCGGTTCAAGGATCCCGGTTCGAGCCCCCGGCTCCCCACCTGCAGGGGAGTCGCTTCACAGGCTGTGAAGCAGGTCTGCAGGTGTCTGTCTTTCTCTCTCCCTCCCTCTCTATCTCTTTATCTTCCCTTCCTCACTTAATTTCTCTCTGTCCTACCAAGGAGCAGTGAATTTATAGCACAGGCACTGAACACCAGTAATAACAGTGGAGTAAAAGAAAAAATGAAAACACTTTATTCACATTAGCCAAGCCACATTGACATTGACAAAAAAAAAAAGTAGTAGTCTGTGTTTAAGCAATGAATTTTTTTTTCGACTAAATTTGTGGCAATGAATTTTTTTTTTCAACTAAATTTTTTTTCGACTAAATTTGTGACTCCAGCTTTTCCAATGGCTATTTTCCCCCTGTATTATTTCACAGAGGTAGATAGATAGATAGACAGATAGACAGATAGATAGAGACTTGCAACACTTGTCTACCTCCTGACCCCAAGCAGTGATATGATTCCTTTAGTTGTAACCTTATCTCATATGTTGTAAAAACTTTACATTCATGATTTCAGTGTTTTTGGGTTTTGTTTTGTGAATAAGGACCTTGACATATTAAAGCGATATGATATTTACTTTGACTAAAAAGCACCGTGTGCCACCCTGATCTTGTGACTTGGGTTTGCTATTAAGGTCTGTTGTGTGTGTGTGTGACATGTGTATTTTACATGTCTCTCTGCTGGCTATGCATGGGGACATACATGTGTGTGGCTCACAGGCATGGAAGCACAACTTAGATGAGAGAGTATTCAGCTGGGAAAATAGTGTAATGGTTATGCAAAAGATTTTCATGCTTGGGGCACTGAAGTCCAGGTTCAGTCCGTAGCACGACCAGAAGCCTGAGCTGAGCAATGCTCTGGTCTCTCTCTCTCTCTCTCTCTCAAGTAAATAAATAAATATTTTAAAAAGAGAAAGAAAAAATAACTAAGATGAGCAGCTGTTCCTCCATACCTTCCTCACTCTCAAGGATATGATTCCTTCCTTATACTCCTCAGGCAATTTGGGAAACCAAAGAAAATGAAGCTATGGGAATATGCACCAAGGACCCAGGCAGAATGTCTTAGATGAAATGGCACGCGTGTTCTCGCAGAAGAGCCGACAAAAGACAAGAGGTACTGCTTATCCTCTGAAGTCTCTCCCTCAGCCTATCAGAGGCCTTCCAGCAGGAACAATTAGGAAGGACATGAACTTCTCACTACTTGGAGAAAACGTCTCCGATGTCCGTCCCTCCCTACAGTAACACTGGATTCACGTTAACTCAGCCTTCCAGCGGGGAGCGGCACAACTGTGCCGTGTTACTCTTTACAGACTGTCACGATCTGTCCATACCGTAGGCTGAATTACATTCGGAGAGCTTATCAAGATGTAGTTACCGTGACCTTTTCTTCCTCCTAAGTATACATCATTCACTGCCTTAGAGTCTCTGGTCTCGGGAGGTGGAGCAAGTGGAAATCATGCCTGAACTCCTGTGCGGATATGTGGCAAGCATGCTGACAAGCATATACTGACAACTATGAAATAAAGACACATGTGGTGTATACAGATATGTGCATGCACTGTATGAGAACACAGGTGACTATTCCTGGGGGCTGGGTGGCGGTGCAGCGGGTTAACAGCACATAGTATGAAACACAACCATCTGGGTTTGAGCCTTTGGCTCCCCACCTGCAGGGAGGTCGCTTCACAAGTGGTGAAGCAGATCTGTAGGTGTCTGTCTATCTTTCTTTGCCCCTCTCTATCTCCCTCTCCCCTCTCAATTTCTCTCTGCCCATATCCTATTAAAAAAAAAAAAAAAAAGCCTCCAGGAGCAGTGGATTCATAGTGCAGGCACCAAGCCCCAGGGATAAACCTGGAGGAAAAAAAAAAAAGTAACTGTTTCTTTTAAAAATATAAAAGCCATTCACAGAAAGAAAATTGTTATTTTCACTTGAAAGGAAAGCTGACATGTTGTGTTTCTTTTCTTCCTAGCTTTGTCTAGTTCTTGCACACACACTGACGCACCATGCAGCCTAGCTCCCCTCACGTTCCTTGTTCTCCTGGTGTCTCCATTCAACTCTCAACACCACCCATCGCTTTTCTCCTAGATTATTAGAGTCATATGCAAGTAAACACTGACTTTCACTTTTATCACCCAAGCTTATTCTCTTAAATAAAGATGAGAGAAAGAGAGAGGGGGAAAGAGGGAAGGGATGGAGAGAGAGAGAGAGACCTTCAGCCCTGCTTCACTATTCGTGAAACTTTATCCCTGTAGACGGGGAACACAGAATGAATCCCTCACTCCTGAAGACCACTTATCCCCCCCTTCTTTTTATGTCCACAGGGCAGAGAGAAATTAGGAGGGGAGCAGGATAGAGAGAGGGAGGGAGGTGCCTACAGCACTGCTTTACCACCTGGGAAGCTTCCCACCAACAGATGAGGCTGGGGGTCTTGAACCCTGGTCCTTGCACAGGGCAATGTGTGAGCTCAACAGTCTGCACCATCCCCATCCAACCCCAACCCCCGTTACTCCATTCAATGTCTTTGTGGCTCTCATGCTCTTAGAATGTAAACTGTGTGAGTCTGGGGATATGTTTCTTTTGCTCAACTCTCTCGCTGAAGCAGTGAAAGCTGTTCTTAATATAAATGCTGGGCAAATAGCCGCTTTGTTGTAGTAGTGATGTCGGGTGACAGCATTTTCAGGTGTGTCTGCCTCGCTGCAAATCACCAAGTCCTGACTGACAGCCCTCCTTCCCCTCTGGCAGCCGCTAAGTGGCCTTCTAGCTCGCAGGCTGACTGTTGTTTAGTTTAGTTCATCTGCTTGCTTGTTCTCCCAGGATCCCAAATATGAGTCAAATCAAGCCCTCTCTGTCCGTCTCTGACTTCCGTCACCCCTCCACCCAAACTCCTTCTATTTCTGCCTGGCTGCGGCAGGGCTCGGTCTCCTGATAATCCATAGCCCCTGGGTCACGGCTTTTTCTTTGTTCTCTAGCTGATGGCCATGGAGGTTGTGTCCAGTCCTTGGCTACTGTAATGTATACTGCAATTAAAATAAAAATACATAGACATTTCTCTGTCCTTTTAGTCTATTTTTTTTTAATTTTTTAAATTTTTTAATACATATTTATTCCCTTTTGTTCCCCTTGTTTATTGTTGTTGTTCTTGATGTCCTCGTTGCTGGATAGGACAGAGAGAAATGGAGAGAGGAGGGGAAGACAGAGAGGGGGAGAGAAAGACAGACACCTGCAGACCTGCTTCACCACCTGTGAAGCGACTCCGCTGCAGGTAGGGAGCCGGGGGCTCGAACCGGGATCCTTAGGCAGGTCCTTGCGCTTTGCGCCACCTGAGCTTAGCCAGCTGTGCTACCACCTGACTCCCTTTTATTTTTTCAATTTATTTATTATTTGATAAAATTAAGTGAGAAGAGGGAGGGAAAGAGAGAGAGAGAGAGAGAGAGAGCGGCAGCCCTGCCTCACCACTTGGGAAGCTCCCCACCTGCAGATCTCAAACCCAGTTCTGGAGCCTGAGGATGTGAGGCTCACTGTTTGCCTTACTGCCTGCACCCCAGAGATATTTTCATATTAATTTTTTTGTGTGTTTTATTTTTCAGGTAAATTGTGGGACAGATGATAACTAAATGATATTGAACGTCTAAATTCATTTTTGAGAAATCTCCATTTTTCTTTTTATAATGGCTGTTACAATTTATAATCCTTCCAGCAGCGTAGAAGGGCTCCCTCTCTTCACAACTTCCTGTATAGCATATATATACATATATATATATTGAAGTAGGAACTAATAATTAGGAGCAGGGAGGGGAAAACAAACCAGCAAACCCTGACTGGACGTGGTGTATTGCATCAAAGCAAAGAATTCTAGGGGAAGGGGTGGGGGGTGGGAGGCCTGGAGGGGCCGGGGACGTGAAATTATAGCATGTGACAATGACTGCACTGTAAAGCACTGAGCCCTCAATAAAAATGTCAAAATAAATGTTGAGCACATAAAGAAAATCATTTTTATGTAGGGGCCAGACTGGGAGTATTCAACAGAGCACACCTGCTGACATCATCAAAGACCCAGATTCAAGTTCCCGTTTCCCACCTGCAGAGGAAAGCTTCAGGAACATTAAAGCAGTGCGGTAGGTAGGTGTTTCTCTTTCTCTCTCCCTCTTTACTCCCCCCTTCTCAATTTCTCTCTGTTCTAAAATAAAGGGGGAAGAAAAGGCCTATGGGTATGGTGAATTCATTGTACAGACATAACCACAGCAATAAGCTGGTGGAGAAAAAAAAATTAAAATAAAGAAATATTATCTAAGAATGATATATAGAAATAAATTAATCTACAAGCAACTATGATGCTTCCTGTATATTCAGTTTAGTTATGGTCATTCTCCTAACAAGGGAATCTTATACAAACACAGAGAATATTGCTATTTAATTTAATTAATTAATTTTCTCTTTTGTTGCCCTTGTTTTTTTATTGTTGCTGTAGTTATTATTGTTGTTGTTGTTGATGTTGTCGTTGTTGGATAGGACAGAGAGAAATGGAGAGAGGAGGGGAAGACAGAGAGGGGAAGAGAAAGACAGACACTTGCAGACCTGCTTCACTGCCTGTGAAGCGACTCCCCTGCAGGTGGGGAGCCGGGGGCTCGAACCAGGATCCTTATGCCAGTCTTTCATTTTATTTTTATTTATTCATTATCATTATTGGATATAGACAGAAATTGAAAGAAATGGGGGAATAGAGGAAGAGAGACAGAGACATCCGCAGCCCTGCTTCACCACTCATGAAACTCCCACTCAGCCCCTGCCCCGGCAGGTAGGGAGGGACCAGGGGCTTGAACCTGCATCCTCGTGCACTGTAATGTGTGCACTTAATCAGATACACCACTGCCTGGCTCCCACAGAGGATATTTTTAACTAGCTCAAACTTAAAGACAAAATCAAACCGTTTTTCCCTCGCTCACAGTAAATTCTATAGATTCATTACTGAGTAAACAAGTATCCTGTTTATGCATCCCACGGCTACTTTGCATAGCTTTGCAACTTAAAAATCTCAGAGGAACGGCTTGTTTTCTAAAGTATACCTGAGGCCTTTCTTTCATCAAGCAAAAGAAAGGGAGCAGTGTGGATATTCACCGAAGGGTGCAGGCTTGGGGATTTCCTTACCGACACACCTGGAGCCATGTGTTTGAGCAGCTTCTCAACACACCACTTGTCAGGAGATCACTTGCCCAGTGGATGGCAGAGAGCTCCCGTAGTCCCTTCTCAAAGCAAGGCTCCAGCTTCACTGCAGGGGCAGAGTGCTCTCAGGACTCACCAGGTGCTTCTCCTGTGACTGACTACACAGGAAGGACCAAGCAACAACAGGCAGGGAACTAAGGTGATGTGCTCCCAGAGGCAGGTGGTCTGCCCAGACTCACCTATAATTTCCATATTAAATAGAGCTGGTCAGTGTGGAGAGACGGAATACAGTGACTACCCACGCAGGGTAAAGTTAAAGGCCACAGAGTCCGTGAGAATAATTATAAACCTATGCCGGGCTGGGCTAGCTTCACGGGCTGTAGAGAGACGACCAGGGACTCATGGCTGAGCTGGGAAGCAGTATCTCGTTTATTAATCAGATGCATCGCCTTTTATGCATCTCTTCACCGGAAGTGGCAAGGGGAAAGGAAATGACTAGGAGAGGGGGCGGAGCAAAAAAAAGAGTGGGAACAGAACCTAGAAAGCTTCCATCGAACCAGTGGGGATTAAACCAATGCCCTGCAGGCAGGGTGGTTCTAGTGGTTATGTAAATAGACCACAGCGATTAAGCACTACAACAGAAGGGGTCTTAGAAGCAGAATTTAGAAGCAGACCAACAAACCTACAGAGACATGTTGTGTTTTGGCAAGCTCTGTCTTGAATCCTTGTATAAACTCCTTTGAAAATAGAAAATCCCCCCCAAATCTCACCTGCTCTATTCCTACCTATATGTTCCTGATTATTAAACAATTTTTTCTGCTTTATATCTTAACAGTCTTTGCCACCAAGTTGCAAATGCTACCATGATGCCAACCTGACTTCCCTGGGCAGACGCCTTCACCCATGTGTCCTGGAGCCTCCCCTCCCCAGAGCCCTGCCCCACTAGGGACAGACAGACACAGACTGGGGGTGTGGATCCACCTGCCAACACCCATGTCCAGTGGAGAAGCAATGACAGAAGCCAGAACTCCACCTTCTGCACCTGATAATGATCCTGGGTCCATACTCACAGAGGGATAAAGACTAGGGAAGCTTCCAATGGAGGGGGTGGGATATGGAACTCTGGTGGTGGGAACTGTGTGGAATTGTACCCTTCTTATCCTATGGTCTTCTCTATCATTATTAAATCAATAAAAAAAGAAAAAGAAAGTTGAAAATCCATTGTATTTTTTTAATGCTCCAAAGGTATTCAACTCAGACCCTGCATACACTCAGTTTTTTTTTTTAATTATGTTTTGATTTCATGAGAGGGGGAAAGAGAACCAGAGTATCCCTACAGTCCCAGGGAGTGAAATCAGGACCTCATGTCCGCATCTCCAGCCCTCTTCAGGTTAGTCAGTATTTCAAGGAACTAAATTTGAAATTGACTCATGGCTTTAAGACCCATCTTTCCCAAAGATTGTCATCATAAAGTGAAATAGGAAATATTGTTACTTTCTCATGCAAAAACAACAAGATAACTGGTTTGAGCAACTGCTTCATAAAGGAATTTTAGCCAAGGTGCTTTATTTTAACTCTAATTGAGATTAAGATTTAAGGTGTCTCAATACTGACACTGAAATATTTCAAAGTGGGTAATATTTACTGACCTATTACTGACCTGGGGAGAAGTACGGCAGTTTCTAGTGGAGATAATGGAGACTCTGATGGTGTGGAATGACACACCTGTTAACTTATAATTTTGTAATTCAATATTAAATTATTAAAAAACAACAATAACCCTTATTCCCAGTTTATAAATCCAAAGTGCATCTAGTCAACACTAGACTATGACATCATTCCTGGCTTCTAATCAGGTTTATATCCATGGGACTAAGCTAGCCTATCATAGGAACCTTTTCCTGACCTCAATTAAAGATCTCATTTTCACTACAATCTCAGCCAATTTTCAGGGCAACATAATAGAACTATGAATGTAAGTTATTATCACATGGATGTCTGATGTCTGAGTCCAAAGGGTAAGTTTTAAGTAAAGTGAAGCAAGTTCAAATACAGCAAAACAGATATCAACAAGAAAATGTGTTTGGTAGATGTGTAATTTATTGAGTGAGGGAGAGAGAGAGAGAGAGAGAGAGAGAGAGGGAGACCGTGCAGCAACCACTCTTTCACATGTAGTGACAGAGATTGAACTGCGTTCTCCTGAATTCCAGCTCTAGGCCGATATGCTGAATCTCTCCCTCACCTGCACTGCTTATGGTAGTTTGCTGAGTAACAGGATTAACGTATAAACTTAATGCTACGTGGAATTACAAGAATCAAGAATTGGATATAACTATAAAAATTTTTCTCATTAGAGTAATTCGGGCAGTAGGGCAGCAGGTTAAGCGAATGTGACACGAAGCACAAAGACTGACTTAAGGATCCTGGGTCGAGCCCCGGCTCCCCACCTGCAGGGGAGTCACTTCACAGGCGGTGAAGCAGGTCTGCAGGTGTCTGTCTTTCTCTCCCCCCTCTCTGTCTTCCTCTCCTCTCTCCATTTCTGTCTGTCCTATCCAAACAACGATGACATCAATAACAACCACAATAATAACTACAACAATTCTTCTTCTTCTAGCGTTTGCCCATCTTCCGTAGCCAGTCAATAGCGTCAGGTTGAGCCTGATGTCAAGTTTCCAGACCTCCTTTGAATCTGGAGAGGTGGCAGTCGTTGACTCTGTGGGTCATAGTCTGTCTGGAGCCGCAGGGGCAGTTCGGGTCGTCTCTGGCTCCCCAGCGATGGAACATAGCGGCGCACCGGCCATGGCCTGTTCGATAGCGATTGAGGAGGGCCCGATCATAACGTGCTAGGTCAGAGCCGGGTGGACGCTCGCAGGGGTCTTTGATGAGGTGTTTGTTCTTGACCTCAGCTGACTGCCAACTCTGTTTCCAAGAGACTGGAACAGAGAAGTTCAGTGTAGGTGTAGGGGACCAGATTGGAGGACGAGACGTCAAGCGTTGGACAGGGTGGGCGAAGATCTCCGCGTATATTGGCAGGTCCGGTCGAGCGTAGACGTGGGAAATGAACTTAGATGATGCCGCATCCTGACGAATATCTGGCGGGGGGATGTTGCTAAGAACTGGCAGCCATGGAACCGGGGTGGAACAGATGGTTCCAGAAATGATCCTCATGGAGGAATATAATTTGGAATCGACCAAGTGGACATGGGGGCTACGGAACCATCCTGGGGCACAGTATTCTGCAGTGGAATAGCATAATGCCAGAGATGATGATCGTAGTGTGGAAGCGCTCGTGCCCCATGAGGAGCTGGCCAATAACAATGACTACAACAATAAGCAAGGGCAACAAAAGGGAATAAATAAATAAATATTTAGAAAAACAAATCTCATTAGAATGACCCTTACCTCAAATCATGTCTTAAGAATCTCTCAGGACTATCTTGTCTTGCCTGCAAAGTCTGACTAATTTTTGAGACAATGATTGAGTCAGATTCTCCTACGTCAGCCAACACTTCACAATCTGATCTTGCTTACTTGCTTAGATAAAAACATCAAAAGCTGCTTCTAAAACCTCAACTACCTTAGACATCACTGTCTTTTTTTTTTTTGTAGCCTCTACAAAATGTCACCTTCACTATGAAGAATCTTCATTCATATATGTACGGATACATGACTGGCTGACTACTGAGAAAGTTTTCCTTTGACTAAAGTGTTGATAAAGAAG
The DNA here is from genome assembly GCF_950295315.1 of Erinaceus europaeus. Taxonomy (NCBI): domain Eukaryota; kingdom Metazoa; phylum Chordata; class Mammalia; order Eulipotyphla; family Erinaceidae; genus Erinaceus; species Erinaceus europaeus. The sequence goes on from NC_080180.1 coordinate 65,869,655, forward strand.
AGAATTCATGGAGCAAGGAGAAAACTGACCTAGTAGAACGCACACTGGACACTGTGTGAAGACCCCGGTTTGCGCCCTGACACCACAGAGAAGCAGTGTGCACAGGGGGACTTTATGAGCAGTGGAGGGCCACCCTGGGCTCTCTTCTCTTTTTTCCCCTCCCTCCTCTTTATGTCTCTCCCTCCTCCATGTGTCTTTATTTGAGATTAGAAGAAAAAAAAAAAACGGGAAAAAAAGGATTTCCAGAATAGTGAAAGCATGTAGGTGTGAGGCCCTTAAGAAACCCCGTGGTGGAAGGCCAGTGTAGTGAGCTGGTTAGGCACACAGATTACTGTGCACAAGGACCCAGGCTAACGTTCCCAGTCCTCACCTGCAAGGAGGCAGCTTCATAAACAGTAAGGTAGTGCTGCAGGTGTGTGTCATTCTCTCTCCTTCTCTGTCTCTCTCCCTCCCTCTCTGTTTTCCTCTGTCCTATTAAATATATGTTAGCAACCAGTAGTGGTGAATTTGTCAAGCAGGCACTAGCCCCAGTGATAACCCTGGACAGACAACCCCACCCATGTGTCCTGGAGCTCCACTTCCCCAGAGCCCTGCCCCACTAGGGAAAGAGAGAGACAGGCTGGGAGTCTGGATCCACCTGTCAACGCCCATGTTCAGCGGGGAAGCAATTACAGAAGCCAGACCTTCCACCTTCTGCAACCCACAGTGACCCTGGGTCCATACTCCCAGAGAGATAGAGAATGGGAAAGCTATCAGGGGAGGGGAAGGGATACGGAGTTCTGGTGGTGGGAACTGTGTGGAATTGTACCCCTCTTATCCTATCATTTCGTCAGTGTTTCCTTTTATAAATAAATAACTAAAAATAATAATAATAAAGAATATGTTAAATAAATAATAGAAATAAAGCCACAAAGGAAAAGTAAATAGAGCTAGAATGAAAGAAAGAAGTAGGAAGGAAGGAAGGAAGGAAGGAAGGAAGGAAGGAAGGAAGGAAGGAAGAAGGAAAAAAGGAATGAAAAAAAAAGAAAGAAAAAGGATACGTGTTCTCATTTGTGTCTTAGTGAATCTCATCCTGAGGCTAGGTGGTGGGTGGTAATGGAGCACACTGAAGAAAGTATTTGTTGGGAAACTTTCTAATTTAACTAAAAAATGACTGAGTATAGGGAGTCGGGTGGTAGCACAGCAGGTTAAGCGCAGGTGGCGCAAAGCACAATGACCGGCGAGAGGATCCCGGTTCAAGCCCCCGGCTCCCCACCTGCAGGGGAGTCTTTTCACAAGCGGTGAAGCAGGTCTGCAGGTGTCTATCTTTCTCTCCCCCTCTCTATCTCTCCCTCCTCTCTCCATTTCTCTCTGTCCTATCCTACAACATCAATAACAACAACAATAACTACAACAATAAAACAACAAGGGCAAAAACAAAGGGAAAATGAATAAATAAATATAAAAAAATGACTGAGTATAATAAATATGAAACTTTAGAATTCTGCTGTGTGTACATAAGTTAAATATTAAGATTTTCCCAAAGTTGGAAAAAAAAACAACACAAAAAACAGTATTCTCCAATAGCTTCAAAATACTAAGTTTTGGTTTAGTCTTTGTTCTATTCCCACTTCATGTAAGCAGTATCCATTATCAGGCTTAATAGGAAAGGAAATGAAAACCCAAAGGTCTCTTTGATTTTGCTGACAGCTCATTTAACGTCTCTCTCCAGCAAATTGACTTTCCTTGAGAAATGCCTTTGAAATATATGCATAAAGCTCACTGCTTTGCTACTCATCAAAAATACGGGAACTGTGCGGAGTTGTGCCCCTCTTATCCTATGGTTTTATCAATGTTTCCTTTTTATAAATAAAATCTAAAAAAAAGGAAAAACTATGAAGATCATTTTTGGCTTTTGCTTTTAAGATTACAAAAGAGAAACATACTCACTTATTGGCGTATTGCACCAAAGTAAAAGACTCTGGGGTGGTGGTGGGGGGCAGGGGAGAATACAGGTCCAAAAGGATGACAGAGGACCTAGTGGGGGTTGTATTGTTATATGGAAAACTGAGCAATGTTATGCATGTGAAAACTATTGTAGTAACTGTCAAATGTAAAACATTAATTTCCCAATAAAGAAATTTAAAAAGATATAGTCTTGAATTGTTTAATAAATACTTTATAGGCCAACAAAACAGTGTTCTTAAATAGTGTTCCATCATCCATGCTTGGGTGTCCTTCTCTCTGTTTGTGTCTATTTTTGACTTTCAATGAGGAAAAGTTGACCTGGAGTAGTGAAAATCTAGTGATAACAACAACACTTTCTTTTTACTAATTCCCACCAAGGTAAGTCTGTGTAGACTACTAGCTTTCTTTTTTCTGCTAGAGAGTTTAAACAGTCTCCATAATAAGTGAATTCATCAGATTACAAAATGCACAATGAAACAAAAATCATGATTTTATGTTAATATGTATGCACTTCAAACAAGGTTTACTAACAGAGCATTCCAAATGATTTTTGAGAGGATTTTCATGCAAGGGATTGGGTGCAAAGTATTCAAAGCAGCAGGACTTGTAGAATAATCAATACCCCGTAGTAGTAGATACTTAAAAATATATGTTTTAGGCGCAAGTGGTGGCACAACTGATTGAGGGCACATGTTACAATGTGCAAGGACATGGGTTCAAGCCTCAGTCCCCACCTGCAGGGGAAAGGTTTCACGAGTAGTGAAGCAGGGCTGCAGGTGTCTCTCTGTCTCTACGGCTCCATCAGCTTCTTCCTTTCCTCATTTCTGGCTGTCTCTATCCAACAAATATAGAAATATAACACTAAAAAATTGAAAGACACTAAATATACATATTTCATAGTTTGAAGATAGTGATGTCAAGTAATATGAATGCTAAGCATGTATATAAAGTGATTTGAGTTGCATATGAGTTGGGGAACTAAAGGAAATTAGCTCAGAGGCACCAGTAGAAGAATTACTTAGTTGGGACAATTTTATATATTTTTAAAACTTTTTGTCTGATTTTATTTCTGATCAATGATTTTACAAGAATGATGGCCTGATAACTATCAGAGTTGGAGTGGAAAGAATGATGGAGAAGACCTGACATTTTGTGGTCATGTTGACAGTCACATGGCCAGCCAGTGTGGACATACACTGCAGTTATTCTGCATGATTTCATGGAATAAAACTTTGCTTAATTTTATTAGTTTCGGTAAAACAAAAGAGCTCCCCAAGCATATCAGTTGTGAGACAAGCTTATTGATTTTGGTTCCACTAGGTTCACTAAGTTTACCTCTCCCGTTTTTAGGGGTCAGAGGCGAGCTCACACATACATGCATTAGCAGACCAGCTGAAGAATACCACACAAGATGACCCCACAGTCCAATTCCCGGAGAACAAGAAGCAGAGGTAGCAATATGCAGCCAGTCAGGTGGAGAAGGCAATCTGGGCTAGAATGAAGCGCAGTCTTAAAAAGAGACTCAGCTGATTGCACTATCCAAAAGGCTGGCCAGAATGCTTGCGGCTGTATCAAGCACCAAGAATATTGGGTTTAGAAGGAGAATAAAGGTAAAGTCTGGACCCACTAAACCAGATGAAAACTCCCATCAAGCTGTCCAGCCCAGTGCACACACCACAATTGCTAAGGGGGTTGACCCAGGCAACAAAGGGAGAAAAGGTTCAGGACTGGACTAAAAATAATAGAAAGTGTCGCTTTGCTGCACAGTCCAGTGGGGAGATGCTTGGAATTAGGATGGTCCTTCAAAGCCAAACCAGCCTTGCACACACAGTAACCTGACAGTATACGGAGTGAACATCCTTTGTAAATAACTTTATCCTCCTTTCAAAATCTAGCCTACTGCTTCTTTCACTAGCAAAAGGTCAATAATCTCACTTTCTTTCTTTTTAATCTCTTTTTTTTTTTTTCTGTTGCCACCAGGGTTATCACTGGGGCTCAGTGCAGGCAAGATGAATCCACTACTCTAGGTGGGTGTTTTTCTTTTTTTTTTCTCTTTATTCTTTTTTATTTAATAGGAAAGATAAAGGAATGAGAAAGGAGGGAGAAAGAGAGATACCTACTACATTTCCTTTACCACCTGTGAAGCTTTCTTCTTGCAGGTGGGGAGTGGGAGATTGAACCTAGGCCCTGTGCATGGTGATTGTTGTGTGTTAAGCACAGGGTGTACCACTGCCCAGTCTCCTAGTACCATTATTTGTGAGAAATCCCTTAGGTATTTTTATTTTCATAATTTTTTGTTATTCTACACATTTGTTGTTATATATTTCCCCATTACCAAGGCTTGGTTCCTACATGAGTCCTTTGCTTGCTTCAAAAAGGTGACTTTATTAGACTGGAGGTAAGAAACAGAGAAGATAAAAATGAAGAGAGTGAGACAAAGAAGTGAAATACTGCTCCACTGTTTTTCTTTATAATTTTTTTATTATGTTTATTATTGGATAGAGACAGCCAGAACTTGAGAAGGAAGGGGAGATAGAGAGGGTGAGAGACAGAGAGACACCTGCAGCCCTGCTTCACCACGCATGAAGATTTCCCCCTGCAGGTGGGGACCAGGGACTAGAACCTGGGTCCTTGCACACTGTAACATGTGCGCTCAACCAGGTGCACCACCACCCAGCCTCCTGCTCCACTGTTTGTGATGGTTCCATTGCAGACATTCCAATGTGATGGCAAGGACCTCAACATATTTCTTTCTAAGTGAAACAGAAAACAAGAGAGAGACAAAGAGAGGGGGGAGGAAGGGAGAGAGAGAGAGAAAGAGAGAGAGAGAGAGAGAGAGAGAGAGAGAGAGAGAGAGGAAGGGAGAGAGGATTATCATAACTCTATTCTGGCACATAAAAGTGCCATGGACTGAACCTGGGTCTCCGGAGCCTTGGCCATACTTGTCCTATGCTCTGATGCTGAGCTGTCTCCAAAGATCCTCTTTCAAAAATTTAAGCATTTAGTTGTGTCCTTTCTAGAGAAAGGGTGTCTCCTTCATGCAAACTATGGTCCTTGGGATTATATGAAGATGAGTGAGTAAACCATAGAGCGTGAAAGGTGGAAGCTAGTTGATAAAATGTTCAGGAGTCAGGAGGCACCTGCTTTGTCAAGCAAGAGATGCAGGTTTGGGCTCCCAGCCTCCACCATGTTGGAGGAAGCTTCAGTACTGTGGTATCACCCCTTCTCCTCTTGTCTCTGCTTTTCTATCTAAAAAAAAGTCACTCTGAAGTGGTGGAGCCCTGACAATGACAAATACAGATAGGTTGATGATAGATAGATATACGTAGGTGATGATAGATGACAGATAGATGATAGATAGATAGATAGATGATAGATAGATAGATAACAGATAGACAGTAGGATTCACTTGCCTTTAAGTATCATTGGAGACTCCAGGAGATACTCAAATGGGTGAGTTAGCATATGTATGATTCATCGTTATATATCTGTAGTGCAATATACAGATGAATTCAATGAATGCAACTTAGTTATACTATCCAAAAATAAGCCAGTAATATTAGAATACTATTGTACTCGCATGTCTATCACAATGAAACACACACAGATACAACTATCAAAATTTGGCAGTACAGAATAGTATTTATGCTTTGGAAAAGTCCAGTATTGGAGTAAGTAACTAAGAACACATTTTCTCAAACTTCCTAGTTAAACACATCCATCTCACACCAAGTCAGCTTACATGAATTGAAAAGTATTTCATTCAGATTCTAATATTTTGATTAAATTTTTTCCCTGTTTACTTTTTAAAAGCTTAATTTTTAAATTATTTTTGTTCTTAATTTTGTCTGTTTATTGGATAGAGACAAAGAGAAATTGAGAGGTAAGGGGGAGATAGAGAGGTAAAGAAAAAGAAAGATACATCTAAGCCATTACACACTGTTGATTTGAATTTTTAGTTTTTCATGTATAGTATAACACTCAAAATATGATTTCTACATGTGATTATGAATGGCAGGCCGAATATATGCATATGGAATCTCAGGATGTATGTTCTGGACCCGTTGGACTTCCTGTGTGTGTCAATGTATTGTTTTGGGAATACACTAAGCTAAGAAAGCAGTGTCTAAGATTTTGCTTTTGATTTTCTGGACAATAATCATCTGGATTCCTGAAAATGTTCTGAATAAGAAATGAAGAGAGAGTGTTCAGATTAGCATTTTCTGGACAATAATCATCTGGATTCCTGAAAATGTTCTGAATAAGAAATGAAGAGAGAGTGTTCAGATTACGGAATCCATTCTCTTCACTTTACTTCAGTTCTCAAATCTTACTAAGTCACTCCTCCCCTCAAGTGTTGCCTAGTCCCTCAGGGCAAACGCTGTCCATTTATGCTGTGGAGAATAACCTTTAGCTATTCTCTCTCCTGATTCAGAAGAGCACCTTCCTTGTGATCTAGATCAACAGAGGCTTCCTAGGTAAATCACCATTTTGTACACTATTCAATCCTCCATGTTTTACCTTGAAACTTACTCTTTCCAGTGGGCTGGGGCCTGGAATTCCAGAAAGCATAAGAATTCTGTCAATTGAGTTGTTTTGCTTTCAAATTTCTCCATAGATGTACTATATCCAACTCACTTTCATAAATTCTTTTCATTTAAAAAGTATTCCATTTTATGCACCCCATAATGATCCTGGATTCATACTCCCAGAGGGATAAAGAATAGGAAAGCTTTCAAGGGAGCGGGTGGATACGGAGTTCTGGTGGTGGGCATTGTGTGGAGTTGTATCCCTCTTACCCTATGGTTTTGTCAATATTTACATTTTATAAATTAAAAAAAATTGAAAAGTATTATACTTTTCATATTTAGTCATTTTGAAATTAGATGAATTATTTAACCTACTGTTTTCCTTGGCACCAAAGACAATATTTTAAATGTGCAAATAGGTCCTATATTATTTGTCCAGACAGTTTTATTTTATCTTTCATTTTTATTATTATTCAAAAGGACTAAGAATCTTTCTTTTTTAATTTTTAACAGTGTCAGGGACTTGTACATGAAACAGCCCCACTGTGCTCAGCTTGATTGTTTTCATTCTTTTTTGACTTTAGATAGACAAAGGACAGACTGGGAAGAGACAGTAAGACAGAGAGAAAGAGAGAGGTTGCTCAGCTCTGCTCCACCACCCACCCAGCTTCCCTGGTTCTCTGGTGCTGTTCCACGGCCCAGAGACTCAAGCCCTGGATTTTGTGCGTAATAAGGTGTGTGTCTTCCAAGAGCAGCTCTCTCAGCCTATGACATTAATATACATTTCTGTTTTTTCTTATCTCTCTTTAGAATTAAGGTTCTAAAAAAGGATTAAGTTGCAGAAAGTTAATTATCTTGATTATTTTAAAGATGTTTTTTATAAATATCCTGAAATTAACTTCCAAATAAGTTAGCCGATTAACATTTCCCCCACAAATGTGAAGTACAGTATTCATTAATTGTGTTCAACTATTCTCCCAATACACAATAGGATTGTCTTTTCTATGAAGACATACACAAATTAGTCTTAATTTAAAGGAAGGGAATGTGTCCTAAATGCCATAAAATGATCCAAGATTCTTCTTGGAACACCGTGTGAGTCTGTGTTTTGCTGCATATTGATAGGTGGTTATAAAAACAAGTGTCCAAAGAGAATTTCCACTGGCATTATATACCAGAAATTGTGATCAGCAGTGAACCCCACTAAATATAACATCAGGGAGTGATAAACACTTAGTAACATGTTGATAGTGCATTTTGGCAATAAAACCTGGTCTCTACTTTTTTCTAGAATTTAATTATATATCATAAATCCATAAAATATTGGTATGTTAAAATTGCCAAAAATCATTCCTTTATATAGAACCCAATATAACAAATAAAATGTAGACTTAATCTTAGGTTCCATCAGAGTCAACCTTCTCTCTCTCTCTCCTGCTCTCTCTCTCTCTCTCTCTCCCCCCTAGAGCACTGCTCAACTCTGGCTTATTGCAGAGTTGAGCTTCAGGCAGGAGAGTCTTTTTGCATAACCATTAAGCTATCTCCCCCCACCTTCCAGCAGGAGTTACTTTTATAAGTATGAATACATATTTTTTCAGTAGGACAACTCTGAGGTCTATGTTGAATATTTCCTGTGAGTACAGAATGTAGTACTGCATTATTTTCTTTCAGAGAGTGTGGCAGCCAGAATTACTGAGCTTGCAATATCTGTAATTGTTCAGGACTAGGAAGGTGCTAAAATAAGCTAACAGAACCAACCCAAAATCAACTACTTCCCTATTCTGAGATTAGGTGATGAGTGTCCTTAACCTTTTCTAGGACTAATCATGACAAGCTCCATAGCCCAGACATTGATCTGATTGTGCAACCAGGGCGCAGGATGTAGGGGTGTCTCTGCCACCCTGCTCAAGACAGTAGCAGCTATTCCTCTCAGAGGTACCTGTCCATTATCACAAACCCCCAGAGGCACAGAAACTCTCCCTTCTTTTCACTCAGTCCTGAAAGAAGACCAGCCCAATGCCCAAGCTCTCTAGCTCAGGGAGGCTGGACATGTGAACTCTTGAACTTGTCCAGCCCTGTTTGCCAACTAATCTCTCCTGTTACCTGAGTCAAACCTTCCTAAGTGTCACAAGTTTGAATTTATACCTAAATGTAGTCAACTTAATTGACTTGCTTTTTTTTTAAAGATAGATGTAGAAAGGCGGGGAGAGAGAGAGAGAGAGAGAGAGATAGCAAAGCACAGGGACCAGGCAGTGGTTCAGTCAGTAGAGCACATGTCACCCTGTGCAAGGAACCAGGTTTGAGCCCCTGGGCCCTGCCCGCAGAAAGCTGTGAAGCAGGGCTGCAGGTGTCTCCTCCCAAGCTCCCCTTCTCTCAATTTCCCTCGGTGCTATCAAATTTTAAAATACTAATTAACAAATAGATATTATAAAAAGAAACAAAAATACAGAAGCTTCCTTCAGTGCAGTAGGGGCTGTCCTTAACATGGAAACACACATGGCAAAGCAGTGCACTACTCAAGTGAGCTGACTTTCTGGCCCTTCCTTACTTTATTAAAGGTTTATCGAGGCTGGGGAGACAGTATAATGGTTCTGCAAACAACTTTCATGTCTGAGCACCAAAGGTCCCAGGTTCCATCCCCAGCACCACCATCGGCCAAGGCTGAGCAGCACTCTGGTTAATAAGTAAATTGTCACTCTTGCATGAGAGGGTTTGGTGAAGGCACCATTTCTGGGAGATGTGGCGTTAGGGATCACACATGAGCTTTCAGACATGGAAACCCTGCTCTCTGGGGGATCACACATGGGCTTTCAGACTTGGAAACCCTGTACTCTGGGCGGGTGGTGGTGTACCTGTTATGATGCAGAAGGACCCAGGCTCCAGCTTCCAATCTTCCCCTCCAGAGGGACAGCTTTGTGAATGCTGAAGCAGAACTGCAGGTATCTCTCCTCTTTCTCCCTCCCTATCTCCCTCTTCCCTCTCTATTTCTGGCTGTCTCTATCCAATAAATAAAGATGATAATAATAAATTGAAACCCTTTACTCTGCTTGCTGAGTCATGTACCCTGGCCAGCTGGTCATGATGTCGTGACCCATTTATATGTTGGTGGCATGTTTGTTATGACCATACAAGGTTTTCTAGGCATTCCATAGATCTGGACTAGCCTTGGATACAGCCATGGATAGGCCACCATCCATCTTAGAAACAGAAGATTAGATTATCAAAATAATAATAAGAAGAAAGATTATTAGAGACATGGAGGCGACTTGAACAGAGGAGAGATTTCAGTGGTCTGGGTGGGCACAAACTGCCAGTGTGGTTGCCCTCTGCAATGGAGGGGTGGTGACACGGCGCCCCTAAGATATACACACTTTTATAAACGGCTACCCTAATAAGATGCATTTTTAAAATGTATATTATGGATTACAAATCTCTTATATATTTTGAAAATAAGATGCAAATGTACCTATAGCTATAAAAACACACATCCTAGTCTTATGATGCTTTTTAATAACAACAAGCAGTAGCACCCACTGCTCATTTTATGCTGCCTTTTTATTTATGTTGAAGGTAGACTGTCATCAGCTCTGACTGAGAGTTTACCAGACCCCAGAGAGCCACAGGCAGGATCCTCATCAGTGGGGACATGTCTCCCCTTTCCCTGAAGTTATAGACGCACTCGAAGAAGCAGCTATAATGCTTGGCGTCCATAAGCTAGCGGAGCTTTACAAACACACGAGTATCATGAGTATCGAAGTCTCAACTGACTTCGAGAACTGTGGTCATGGAGTGTAGTCACTGCTTTATTCTAGGTCTTCAGTCCACGCTAGGTCAGGGAAGACATCTGGTGTTTAAGGCTGGCGGCTCATCAATAGGCTATGACATATGAAAGCATTCGCTGGTCTGACTTCACTTTCCACTGAGTCCTTGTCAGGTAGTGATTAGAAGCCTACGAGGAACTTGGCTCACAGCAAGGGATGTTCCATGTTGGAACCCTTTCCCATCACGACAAACTGTGTTTTCGATATCAGCAGCAGAGTCTATTGGCAGGAAACTCTGTCTATGTCACCCTTTCCTACTGTTCGATAAATAAAAGACTTTAGCTGCCAAAAGAGATTATACATTGCAAGAGGTTCAACTGCTTGAAGTTTAAAAAGACCCTAATTACACAGTGCTAAGAATACATAAAATCACAGGAGACCTTTTAGAAGTGACGGAGAATATTCTTTCTCTATATTTTATTTAAAAAAAAAGAGATTTCCCCAGATGAAACACCTACAACAATTAGACATTTAGTAAATATTTCTCTTCTTGGTAATCGGTTGTTAACTTTTTACAGGTGTCGAACAACTTTTTATTTTAAAAGTAGAGAATAAAACTAGTTGTTCTTGCAGTGAGAACTCTGATGTGCCGTGGGATACTTAGAATCTCTCTCTCTCCAGCTTTACTGAGAAGAAACCGCAGGGCAACCCTGGTAAGTGTATAAACTGATGGCCTGATACAGGTGTGCATGGCAAACTGGTTGCCACAATAAGATGGGCCCTTGTGGCTGTCTTCACATACCATTACCATGTGTGCATTTGGGAAAAACATGTAAGATTCACTCTCTGATCAACTAGGTCACTCACCTGGATAGGGCCCTTGCTTTATCATGCATGGGCCCAAGTTCATCTTGGCCACCATGCACTTGAGGAAGCTTCAGTGCTGTATTCTGTCTGTTGGTCTGTCTATCAGTCTATCTATCACCTATCTATCTATCTATCTATCTATCTATCTATCTATCTATCTATCTATCTGTCTGTCTACCGATCTTTCTATCTTTCTTTCTCTCTATCTTTCTGTGTGTCTTTTTCTTCCTACTGCATATAATTGGCTTGGAGTAGTGATATCTCATAGATGCCAAAAAGAAAAGATTCACTGTCAGTACAAAGATAGTCTGTGTGTTCATTATTGTTAACTACAGTCACTAGGAAGGATATTGAATGCCTACAACTTAGTCACCTTTTACTGGATGTGTCAATCTCTTCCTCGTTTTCCCTCTACCCTAGTTCCTGACAACCACTTATTATTATTATTTTTTACTAGATTACTGCTCAGCTCTGGCTAATGGTGGTGCAGGGGACTGAACCTGGGACTCTGGATTCTCAGACATGGAAGACACCTTGCATAACTTTTATGCTATCTACACCCAGCCGACAGCCACGTATTTCACCCAGTCTCCTCAAATCCCATTTAAGATGCCACCTGTAAGTAAGATGACTTCTCTGTATTGATGCTATTGCACTTAGTGAAAGGTTCTCAGGGTCCATAGGTTATGCAGTGAATGGAAGAATTCCCTAGCTTTAGCTTTCTCACAGCTGAGCGCTATTCCGCTTTATCCATTCCTCTGCATACGGCCAGAACGAATAACGGTGTGGTGAACGCGCTGTTGCCAAGGAAAGATGTCTGCCAGTGTGCGGGCAGGAGAGAGCTCATTCAAGAGCAGAAGTCTGGTGCAGAGCTGAGTTCTAGAACATGGAATCTGATCCTGAAAACTCTATACTACTTTGAATTTTCTTTTCATTCAGGCAGTTCTTCAACTAGCAAGCTATACTATGAAATTTCTGTCGCATAGCATCAAATATATCACTACTTTAAAGATGTTTAATATTTACTTATATTTCCTATCATCAACTAGATTAAAACTTAAAGTGCAACAATATATAGTCTGTGAAGCACACTTGAAAATATATAGAGAAGTTAGTGAAAGTATGATTTTTTTCCCCCAAGTCATTCTACTGGAGGATAATGTTCTACACAGTACAGTTGTTGACACATGGTACCATTTTTCATCTCCCTGCGATAAGTGTCTGCTAACTTGAGTTCCAGTCAGGCGCCGAGTATTTGGACCCCCTTTCCCGTGCCTGCCCTCTCCTCCCCAGAGTCCTCTGATTTACTGCAGTACACTACACCCAGCTCAAACTTCATCTTTGTACTTACCTTGTCATTCCTGTTTCTTAAGTTCCCTCTATAAATGAGGGTCTAGTATTTTTTCTTCTCTTTTTGGTTTGTCTCACTTAGCGTAGATCCTAGGAGATCCTCCCAAGATGAGCCAAAGGAGACGGCTTCATCATCTTTAACAACTAAGTAGCATTCCATCCTATAACTTTCGTAGCTACCTATTTGTCCTTGACCATCCTTCCAAGTTTGGGCTATTACAATTGTGCAACTATGAACACAGATGTACATAGATCGCTTTGGATAGATGCTTTGGCCTCCTTTAGATAAATCACAAGGAGAGAAATTGCCAGGTCCTAGAGTACGTCCATTTATAGTGTTTTGAAATATCTCCGACCTGTTTTCCACAGGCCTTGAACCAAGTCACACTCTCATCAGCAGTGCAGAAGGCTTTCATTGCCTGCGTCTCCCTGACAACATTTGCTGTTTCTGTCTTTCTGTCAGTGTCTGCTACTCTCACTAGTGTGAAGTAGCATCTCACTATCATCTCCATTTGCATTCCTCTGACAATCAGTGTCTGGGCATTTATTTCATGGCTGTCGATCTTCTAGATCTCTCCTTTGGTAAAGATTCTGTTCATGTCCTCTCCCTATTTTTTTTAAAGTTAGAGACAGAGAGGGAGAGTAAGAGAGAGTGAAAGACAACACAGCAGCAAAGCTTTCATGTGGTGGCTGGCTTAAACCTGGGTCTCAAACAGGGCTAAGCAGTGCACTCAATGTGAGCCGTTTCATTGGCCCTTCTCCCCATTTTCAGTGGAGCGCTTGCTTGTAATTGCTGATTCTAGTAAGGTTTTCATACACCCTGGTTATCATCCCTTCCTCTGCTCTACCAAGTACATCACTACCTCCCCAAACCCCCACCCAAAGATGATATGACCACCTTTCAACAAGTATGTCTTCAGTTATCAACTCACTCAGCAAAATAATCCACTAAAACTTAAGTTTCACTCTTCACCACTAAAAAGGCCAGTTCATCAAGAGGCATGGGTTGCAAGAAGGAAACCAAGTTTATTTTCAGGTGTTCGTGGAGAAGACAGCAAGCTCATGTCTGAAAACCTGTCTTCCTTAGGAATTGAAGAAGGAATCCTGCTGTGTGAGACAAACCGAGACTCCTGACTGCTGGTGGCTTCACTCAGAGAGAGACGAAAAAAGCGAAGGATGGGGTGATACAGGGTGGGACTCACACGGGCCGTGTTCTACTGCCAGTAGCAGAGGCGAGGATGCTCAGGGGAGGAGGTAGGAGAGCAGAGCGTTGGTTGGAGGGGAGATGGACAGAGACCCAGGGCATTATGCTGGAGGGAGGTTGCGGCTGGTCCTGGCTACAGAGGGCCACACATGACGTGGGGGATAAGAAAATGTACTCGGTGAGAAAACTTGTCTTATAAATTGTGTTTCTTCCAATGAGCTGGGGAAAAGACCTTCCTTCCATTCAGGCTAGAATTCAGGGCTTATAACAAAGTGAGTTAGGTCAGTGGAGAGTAGGACCCATTTATGCAGTCACCTGACTGAACCACTAACCTGACTTTTCTGGCTCTAGAAAGTTTGATGGTTTTGTCCTTTGTACAATCTAAGATAAGGGGTCAGGCAGTGGCACACCTGGCGAAGTGCTCACATTATAGTACACAAGGACCTGGTTTAAGCCCCGTCTGCAGAAGGAAAGCTTCACAAGTGGTGAAGCAGGGCTGCAGGCGTCTCTCTGTCTCTTTCCCTTTCTATCTCCCCCTCCCTTCTCAACTTCTTTCTGTCTCTATCCAATATTAAATAAAATTTTTTAAATTTATTTCTTTATTGGGGAATTAATGTTTTACATTCAACAGTAAATACAATAGTTTGTACATGCATAACATTCCCCAGTTTCCCATTTAACAATACAACCCCCACTATGTCATTCATCATCCTTCATGGACCTGTATTCTCCCCACCCACCCACCCCAGAGTCTTTTACTTGGGTGCAATACGCCAATTCCATTTCAGGTTCTACTTGTGTTTTCATTTCTGATCTTGTTTTTCAACTTCTGTCTGAGAGTGAGATCATCCCATATTCATCCTTCTGTTTCTGACTTATTTCACTCAACATGATTTTTTCATTTTAATTTTATTTTTTATATTTCTTTTCCTTTTTGTCGCCCTTGTTGTTTAACATTGTTGTGATTATTGATGTTGTTGTTGTTGGACAGGACAGAGAGAAATGGAAAGAGGAGAGGAAGACAGAGAGGGGGAGAGAAAGACAGACATCTGCAGACCTGCTTCACCGCCTGTGAAGCGACTCCCCTGCAGGTGGGGAGCCGGGGGGCTGGAACTGGGATTCTGACACTGGTCCTTGCACTTTGCACCATGTGCGCTTAACCCACTGCACCACTGCTCGACTCCCCTAAATAATTTTTTCAAAAAATGAATTTAAACAATAAACCAATCGAGATAACATCATTAAAGACAGGAGCATGGTTGTCTAAAATGTTGATAGCATCCTTAAATAAACCCCCCTGAATGTAGGTTCCTAGTTTATATTCCTAGTTCCAGGAAGACAGACAAGCCAGAGGACTGATTCCTATATGGTGACTCAACACCTTTTTCTAAGCAGCAGGCTCCGACACAGAAGAGGGAGAGAATATGAGAAACACATCTGCACGAGAAGAGCCAAAGAGCAAGAGGGAAGGTGCCTCTTACAGATGCCTCCTCTCTTACAAAACTACCCTTCATGGCCGAGATTCAGGCCGCTCTTGGGAGATTTCTCACTTCCTCCTGACGTTCCAGTACCCGACATCAGCAAAGTAACACTTGTTCTTCCTGCCCTGGGGATATAACTCAAATAAAGCATATGGAACATTGTGGGACTGAAACAAAGTGCATCTTGTTGTCCGAAATTCTGTCCGAGGATGCTTGGAAAACAGTGCTGCGGATCTGAAAACAAGGATGGTTTACGAGATGTTTCAAAGTGGGAGATGATTACTGTGAAACAGCTGGAAAATACACAGACTTCTACTGTGCTTTCTATTGTGGTTTCCACAATCTTGTTTCAGAAATTCAATGTATAGAAAAGGATGATTTTTAAACTACCAAAGGAAAAAAAAAAACAAACAAAAAAAAACCAGACAGGTGTGATTTGGAACTCATGACACTTGCAAACATCTTCTCTATTTGAAGCTGTAGTACTGAAACCACAGATACCAAGATATTTTGAAACTCCTCAAAGTTCTCGGGGAGATAATCAGCTTATAAGGTGGTTTAAGCAAACTAATCAGTTCTTTTAAAATATGTATTTATTCATTTATCAACTTATTTGTGTAATGAGAAAAGAGGGGAAGAAGAAGACCAAAGAATTACTCAGTATAGCATAGTACTAGGGGTTAAACTTGCATCCCAAGAGACCTCGGGAATGTACAATGGAATTCTTTTTAAAATGTATGTATGTATATATATATATGATTTATCTTGGGTAGAGACTGAGAAGAAAGAAGGAGATAGAGAGAAAGAGAGACAACTGCAGCCTTCTCCACCACTTGTGCAGCTCCCCCTCTGAAGCTAGGGACTTGAGGCTTGAACCAGGCCCTTCAGTAACTAAAGTGTAAGTTCAACCAGGTAGACCACCACATGGCTCCCTGCAAGTTGCAATTCTAACAGTCTGCACAAAGTCCCCGGTCCTAATGAATTCTTTTTTTTAAAGCTATTTTATTTTATTTTACTTTATTATTATCTTTTCATTGGGTAGAGAAAGCCAGAAATAGAGAGGGTAGGGGAAGGAAAATAGAGAGGGGGAGAGAAAGAGAGACAGCTGAAGCCCTGCTTCACCACTAGAAACCCCCCCCCCCCCCGCAGGTGGGGACTGGGGCCTTGAACCAGGGCCCTTGAGCACTGCAACAATGCTCAACCAGGTGTGCCACCACCTGGTCCCCTAATGAATTCTTTAAAAAAAATGAAATGATGCATTGCCTTTAATCATCTAGTGAAGCTTCTGCCAGCTAGGTGGGTAATAAGACAAGTCAGTACAGGAACCATGGAAGATGACGTAGGTCACAAGAACCAGAGATTGATCTCCAGTGGGGGAGACATGGTCTTGCTTATAAAGTAAGGCTTTAAAAAACAAAAACAAAAACAAAGGAACAGGTTCTAAGAGTACCTGTATATAAAGGGAAAATGCTAAGGAGAAAGATATCCTGACTGTACTTGGGAGCCTGCCTATACTGACGTGAACAGGTGGTCCTGCTCAGAGCTGCCCTCACCCCAAACAGAAAACGTGAGCCGACCTGAGACTCCGTCCAGATTCAGCAGCCACTAGGTCTGCAGGCTTTCCAGCCTCCACAGGGTATCACCTGGACAAAAAAACACAAATAAACAAAAAACTCTATATTTACATGAGAATGGATTCTACTTAACTATTCTAATTCCATGGAGATTAATTGGGATTCCATTTTATGGTTGGCAGCGATTTAAATGATCTTTTAAAAATTAATGTTCTTAGTATTGGTTGTGGAAATAATATAATTTTTGTCTCAGTTTATGTGATCAATAAGATACCCCAAATAACATTACTGCTAAATTCTAATGATAACTGTGTCTATGGCATCTATAACTATATAGATATTTTCTGCTGAATTCTAATGATAACTATGTCTATGGCATCTATAACTATATAGATAATTTCTGCTGAATTCTAATAATAACTGTGTCTATGGCATCCATAGCTATATAGATGATTTCTGCTAAGTTCTAATGATAACTATGTCTATGGCATCTATAACTATATAGATAATTTCTGCTGAATTCTAATGATATCTATAGCTATGGAATCTATAGCTATGTAGATAACTTCCACTGCAGTTATCACTAGGACTTGTACTTGCAAGACGACGACTGTACCATTCCCGAAGCCATTTCTTCCCCCTTTCTTCTTGTTTTGATGAATACAGAGAAAAATTGAGAAGGAAAGGGGATAGAGAGGGTAAGGAGAAGAAGAAAAATTCCTCCCCTCTATGAAGATTCCCCCTACAGGAGGGGACTAGGGGCTTAAACATGGGTCTTAGCCCACGGTAATGTGTCATGATAACATATGCACTCTACCAGGTGCATCACTGCCCAGCCCTGTACTTTTTCCTTTTTTATCACAGTTTTCAGGCTCACTTGCAAACCAAACTATGAAGTAGATAAACAGATGCTGATAACAGTTCTGTAAATGTAACCATGATAGTAATCATCACACTGAAAAAAAAAAAAAAAAGTTAAGAGGTGCCAATCACTTTTTCAATGGTTTCTCACATCTTAAGATTTTTTTTATTTCTACAAATATAAGAGAACTTCGATTGTAATCCTCTTGTTTGTGTGGCATGAAGGAGGAAGAATAAACATTTGAACACTGTACAAATTCTGTGTATTTCATTTTGCAAAAAATCCATACAAGGTCTGGATATTTTACATGTCTCCTAGAAGGTTAAATAGCGGTGATGGAAACACTTTTATTTCAACATACATTGACTATGGTTTTTGTAATTTTTAAAAACTGCTGCTACCTGGACGACACTTTAGAATCTCAGAATAGCTGCACTTTTATTTGAAATTCTTGATGAAGTGGAACCATTACCTACAGGCATTCTTTTTCTCCATGTTGTTTCCAAGCTGAACTGCTTTGGAAGGGCAATGTTGGCTGTAAACTGGGCTTCCATGGTGTTAATGACTGCTATAATTGCTTTTTAAAGAAACATCCCTACTTGGAATAATTGCAAAGAGTACCTCAGAGAGAGAATTTACAGAATGAGCAGGGTGGGGAGTGGCTATTATGCACAAACTCATTTCCCTAAACCTCCAGCTTTGATCTAATATTAGACCCTGAAGCTAATTGTCCTGGAGGGTATTTTTAGTAGAGGTCAAAGATTCCTTGGTAACTTTTTATCAGAAAGTAGGTACAAGGTTACCTTTAAAGATGGATTATTCAATTAAAGGCAAAAATAGATGTTTTGACTATATCAACCACAAGCACATATCCACATATTCATAAAAAAGTGTCACACATAAAAAATTAAAGACTACTCAACAGCCAAAAGGAACAGGAAAACCCCTGACAGTAGAAAAAGGTTTCCTACCTTCACCATTCCAAACAAAGGCATAACCATCAGGCTAACTTACAACAAAGGACAAATGATTTCTATGAAGCTAAAATGACTTGTAAAAAATATTTATTTATTTCCTTTTTTTGCCCTTGTCATTTTATTGTTGTAGTTATTATTGATGTCGTTGTTGTTGGATAGGACAGAGAGAAATGGAGAGAGGAGGGGAAGACAGAGGGGGAGAGAAAGACAGACACCTGCGGACCTGCTTCACCGCCTGTGAAGCGACTCCACTGCAGTTGGGGAGCCGGGGGCTCGAACCGGGATCCTTACGCCGGTCCTTGTGCTTTGTGACATGTGTGCTTAACCTGCTGCGCTACCGCCCGACCCCCTAAAATGACTGTATGATCATGTTTCCAAGAATACCTGCCTCTGTCTTTTAACTTAATTAATTACTCAGATGAGATCAGGCGTGTTCAGGGTGGCATGGTTGTTCACTGACTTATTAGTCAGTTAGTTAGATAGCTCTTAGATTCTAGCCTGTATAAATCTGAGAGAAAGGGTCAGGTTCTTTAAATACACATTGACTGTGTTGTATGCGATTCAAAGTCTGCATTGAAAAAGTGATGAGGTTTGTGCTTAGGACACTGCATAGAGGGCACATGACCCCATGTATGAGGACCTGGTTTCATGCTCCATAATATAACCATAGATGTACTTACACGCTACAAATCTCTATGGTTCCCTGGTAATTCATATCAGATAGTCTTAATGCATTTTACTTTGTGTTCCCATTAAATTCCTTTAATTTCTTATGTTGTTGCCTAAGTAAACATCTTCCAACTTGAGTAGTGATAAATCACTCAGCGCCAGGTCTCCCTCCAATGCGATTCCTTTATGTTTAAGCAAGGCAGAATATATTGATCTCACTTCTTAGTAAGATGCTGGGATAGTATGGCTCTTTAGGAAAAGGATGCTTAGTTTGGACTTATAATCATAGCTGGTTCTGTGTAAGATTAATAAGCTTGTTTCTGAATATTTCAAAAATCTATTTTGTCCTTACTAACTCTGCATTTTTCACACAGAAAGGTAGAGACAGAGGGAATGACAGTACATCATTGAGTTACCAGGGCAACTGGATCCAGGCTTTCAGCTGGGTCATGCGTATGGCAAAGCCCCACACTGTCCAGGTGAACTATCAGCCGGAGTTTCTAGGTGTTTTCCAGTGTCTATGCCACTCTATATCAACATTCCAACACGCTGCCATTCCTGCCCAGAAAGAAGTGGTAAGTAAGACAAGTGAATTGCTGTGGCAGAGGGTAAGTAGCTTCCATCAATATGTGGCTTCTAGTACCAATTTCACCTGTGGACTTCATTACCTAGTAGTATGATCTATCACCTAATGTGTATTGTGACAATCCTCTCTCTATTCACTCTGTCTACTGTGTACCCACTCCCATAAAATGTACCTTTCATTTCAAATTGTTAAATGAATTTTCTAAAGTGTTTTACAAAGAACATGATATCATCAAACACAATGATAATCTTGCATTTTTTCTTTGTCTCTAACTAATGGCTATTTGTCCTAGAATACTGTTGAATATTGATATGTGTAATAGACACTCTGTATTGTGCATAAAATTCATGTTTCTGATAATTCTACATTATAAGAAATGCTGATGTTTTCCTTATACTTTATGTTTAATTTACATAAAGAAATAATTGTCCTGTCTACTTTATTAAGTCTTTATCTGAAATGTGTGCTGGATCTTATCAAGTGAGTTTCTGGCACTTGTTGAGGTGATTATAATTTTATCACCATTAGTTTTCTAACAGTGAATTATACAAAGGATATTCCTCAGGGGCTAGGCTGTGGTGCAGTCTGTTTGTTCACATAGTACTAAGCACAAGGACCAGAGCTAGGGACTGGGTTTGAACCCCCTGCTCCCCTCTGCAGGATGGGTACTTCATTAGCAGTGAAGCAGGTCTGCATGTGTCTCTCTTTATCTCTCCCTATAGATTCCCCTCCTCCTCTCTCAATTTACCTCTGTCCTGTCCAATAAAAATTGTAAAAAGGCTGCCAGGAGCATTGGATTCATAGTACTGGCACTGAGTCCCAATGATAACTCTGGAAGCAAAATAAATAAATAAGTAAATTATTAATTAATTAATTAATTAATTAAAGATATTTTTTCAATCTGGAGAATCCCCACAAGGTTTGAAATGGACCTTCCATATGACCCAGTAATTCCTCTCCTAGGGATATATTCTCAGGACTCCATAACACCCAACCAAAAAGATATATTCATAGTAGCACAATTCACAATAGCCCAAACCTGGAAACAACCCAGGTGCCCAACAACAGATGAGTGGCTGAGTAAGTTGTGGTCTAGATACACCATGGAACACTACTCATCTATGAAGAATAATGTCACACTGTAAAGCATTGTGCACTTTTGATTTAAGGTATGTTTTCCCCTAACTTATGGATATGTGTACATACCCATGGGCCATGGTCAATATCTAGGATTTGAGGTTTGTTGAGAAGTGTACCACCCAAAATGGAATTAAGGGGTCCTATGAGCTAGGAAAGATCTCACCGGAGAAAAGAAGCTGAAAAGTTGGCATTCCATGCGCAAGGTCTCTGGACACAGTATGAAGTGAAGCATGCCAAGGTGGTACTGGTGGCATTGATTAGCTTGGGATCAGCAGGTGCAGTGTCAGTTGGTATAACTTGAGAGAAGCATGCAGGAAAGTGAGCCCCACCCTAGAGGTCTCAGGACTGGGAGAAATACGGGCTTTATAGAGAAAGGAGAAGGCTCCTACTCTCTTAGGGTTTAAGAAGGCAATAGTTAGTTATAGGTATACCCAAATTATTTGGCAATTGAGTTCATTTTGAGAATTACATTGTTAGGATTTTCTGTGGCATACAAGACCTCACCATAATTTATGTTCTCTTATGCTATTTATATATATATTGTAGCTTCTCTTCTCCCTGGTCTCAGCTTTCCAGTAAGTCAATAAATGTAGCAAGCAAGGAGAAAGACCTAAAAAAGACACCATAGAGTACCAAATCAAATATTTTCTATTTAGACCTAGATACCTTCCTCACCTACCTCCTACTGCATGTCCCTCAATCACCCCAAAGCAAAAATTATCAGACAAAGAAAGAACTCCCATCACCTGGGCCCCTAGTCAGGGAGTCCTGGGATTCCCACACAGACATAGTGGTCCTGGACCTCTAGTGGATCCCTCTCTCCACTGTCACTGGCCATCTCCATCAGGAAAAACACAATGGGCCCCTTTGTGGGCCCCTATAGGACCTTGCCCTCAATGTGGATCAACAAGGGTGGGGAATGTTCCATTCTCCGAAGGGAGGTTGGACAACATACTCTAGCTACCCCCTGAATAAGATGGTCCTGAAATTAGTGCAGCCTAGAATGTTCCTAGCCATGACCACAGAATGCCAGATCAGACCTACAGAGATGCAGAGGTTACATAGGCTCCTGTGCTGACTATGGGCCCCAGATGAAACTAGTGGGATTTAAAGGTAACAATATTTATAGACTTCCCCCATATTTGGGAGCTACTCTCTTCCCTGATCCAGCTTTCTAGTCCTTTTTCCAACTATGACACCATTTCTACAGACAATAGCTTAGGTCACCTGTATGTTAGATGTCAAGCTCAGGCAAAAACTAGTTATGTCATGGGCCCCTTGGAATATATCTAAAATAGACCCACTAGCTTTTTCCAAAATGAACACCCCAAATATTCATCTGCAGTATTCTTGTCTTTAGGTTCATGATTAGCCATCAATTTATTCTGCTTTATATCTTAAATATCTTTATATCTGCATATATCTTTTTCCAGCCACCAGGTTCCAGACGTTATAATGATACCAGACTGACTTTTCTGGGCAGAAGACCCCATCATTGTGTACCTGCCTCCCCAGATCCCTACCCAACTAGGGAAAGAGAGAGGCTGGGAGTATGGATCCACTTGTTAACTCTCATGTTCAGTGGGGATGAAATTACAGAAGCCAGACCCTTCCACCTTCTGCACCCCACAATGACCCTGTGTCCATACTCTCAGAGGGATAAAGAATAGAGAAGCTTCAAAGGAGTGAATTGGATATGGAGTTCTGGTGGTAGGAATTGTGTGGAATTTTACCTCTCTTATCCTATGGTCTTGTCAATACTTTAATTTTATAAATAATAATAATAATAAAAAAAGAATAATGAACCCACCTACTCTGACCCATCTTGGATGGAGCTAGAAGGAATCAGGTTAAGTGAGCTAAGTCAGAATGAGAAAGACAAGTATGGGTTGACTCCACTCATAAACAGAAATTGAGAAAGAAGAACAGACAGTGAAAAAACAACAAAGTAGATTTTTTTTTTGACCGTTTGGAGTATTGCACCAAAGTAAAAAACTCTGAGAGGGGGAAAAGGGTATATTTTTAGCTTCACTATAGGGGGTTGGGGTGGGGACACAGAACTTTGGTGACAGGAATGGTGTTAATATACACTCCTATTAACTAATAATCTTATAAATCACTATTTAATCAATATGTGAAGGGAAAATTAAATTAAAACATCAAACCTTTTTATGCCTAGACCCCAGTTCTGAATAATATATTCCTTCAGTCCAAGAACTTCAGGTTTCAAATTAGTAACCTGATTAAATTTTAACAGTGGGCTCAAAATTTTAATGTATTTCTAAAATTTCTTGAATGAATTCAATTTAAATCAATTAACTATTAGTCTGGAACTACGTATCTTGAATGTATCTGATTACATCTTACTGCTCTTTATTTTATTTTACATTATGTTAGGAGATAAAAACTAGTTCTCTGTATTCAGGCAAATATAGATGGTTTTAAGTCCTTGAATACATTAAATTTTTATTACACATTATTTTGTACAGAGTTCCTGGTTGGGGATGACATGAAAAGAAAGTTACCATCTTCATCGGTTAGTTAATTGGTCATCACACGGATTTCACTACCCAGGCTGACATTTTCAGATATAAATGCAGAGAAAGAGAGTAAGAGGAAGAGAAAGACAGAGAGAGAGAGAGAGAGAGAGAGAGAGAGAGGCTGACCACAGTGCCAAAGTCCAAGACAACCTAAACACATTCACCAAATCATCTGTCTTGCTGGCCTCCAGTTGCTCCTCTCTAATATCTTGCCCAAGCTATTTTAACTCTCCATCACACCTGACTTGAGTAGCTATTACATCTGATTTGATGTTTGTTCTCTGATTCCTCTACTGATACTCCTTCATATGAGACTATCTTTACGTTAACTGTTATATTTTCTTTCTCCATCTTACTGAATACAAATTAACTTGAACTGGCATATTTATTTTTCTGTATTTACTAGATATTATTATTTTACTTTATAACTGGAAGTGTAGGATTATTTCTATTCCATTTTACTGTTTTTTTTTTTTTCCTACTCTATGTCTCTGTTTGTTTTTTTTATAAAAATACATTATTTTTCTTGGTGCTCAAATATTTCTATTTTTAACCTTAGCTTATTTTTCCCTTTTATTTCTATTCCATGCTTGACTCCGTGCTTTCTTGAGTTCTCAATTGTTGTCTTAGTTTATCTATGTTTATTTTTCTTTTCTTTTTATGTTGCAGATTTTTGTTCTTTCCCCTGTTTTTTGTATTATGTGGGTAGTGCTGGGCAAAGCTCTGGAAGGCCTGCCTTGTCCACCCCAAGCCCACCACTCCGTTGGCCACCAGAGAGGTGTCGTAGAGGAGGGGAACAGGCCGAGGCGGGGGCAAGCACAGAGTGCAGAATCTGGACACCACGGCAGAGGACAGTGTATTTATTGGGCTTCATGGGGTTATTTTTATACTAGAGCAAGCAGGCAGAGAGGAGGAAGTGTTGCTTGGACCAATCACTTTATAGGTCTATATCCTGAAGTGGGAACAAGCGGGGGACAGGGAAGTTGTGGCTTTACCAGGAACTGGGATGGGGCAAAGGCTGATGCAATCTCAAAGATCAAGCTCTTTGTGACTTGAGGAATCTCCACAGCCTTTAGCCTGCAGGAAATGGAATCCTAACTGTGGTCTGTGCAGCAGTTTCGGTTAACAGCTCTGCCCTCAGGCCAGGTGCAGAATGCTGGCAACAAGGCCTTCTGAGGAGAGGGAGGAGGGGCAGGGAGGCTTTCTGGGTGCACTCCTACTGGTCTCAGAGAGATGATCAGATGGGGTGTCAGCCCTGCTCGACCTGCCATATCCCCACAGGAAAGGAATCCTGTATGTATTAACCTTTCACTATTATGTATGACCCCAGGAATGAATTTTGGAGTGGCAATGGAGGAAAAATAAACATGTCTAATCATGACCTGAGATGCTAGAACCTAAAAAAAAAAAACAATTTTCTCAGAAACAATTTATTTATTTGTTTTTTCCAAAACTGTACTTCTTGCTATGGGATTTTTCTCAGCTGTGAGAAGGCTCTCAGCATTTATGTGTCCTCTATCACAAAAAAAGAAAAGAGAAAAAGAAAAAAAATTCACAAAGCTCTGCATGTTGTGGGCTTTCTGCTTTATTTATGATTTTGTTTTTGATCTACAATTTACTTATTTATCTCTCTTTCTTCAGCTGGCAGTCACTGAAATCTGCTGCTCTCTGCCCTGATCTCACAAATGCCCACTGAGAGCAGCTTCTTTTAATTAGACTGTGCTATGTTCATCCTCACTGGAGAGAACTAAGCCTTTCCTGAAGTCTATCTTCCAAAATAATGCTTGAGGTGGGAATGATGTGGAACTATAATCCTGCTACCTCATAATTTTCTAAATCAATATTAAATCACTAATAAAATAAAAAAACAGGAAATATTAAATTTATGCCAAGATAAATACATAGACATAGTGTGAGAACTATGGCTATAAAGTATAAAGCATGTCTGATAAATAATTATAAACTTCAGAGAGCAGAAAACTCCATATGTATTTTACTTGCAGGGGTTATCTTGCTTAATTATTTTTAAATAAAATCAATAAATTTAAGGTGGAGCTGAAAACAGATGGAAAGGAGGTCGAGTACCCCAATATCTTATGGTGGAGCCAGATGGTAAGTTGGTGGAGGTATGGTGTGTTGACACCTAACATGAGGAGATAAAACTCTACATATATGATAGCAATAGTCTTAGAAACTGTAATTTCCCAGTAGAATGACTTAAAATAAAAGTAAATCAAAGCAAGAAGTACCTATCACAAGGGCAGTGTATGGCTTATTTCTGTAACATCTCACCATTCCTACATCCATTAACAGCTGACAACATGTATAATTTCCTGTGATGATTCAATGAACAACCCAGGACTATGGTTTCATTTGCTCTATACTGCCTATTAACTATTCTTAAGGATAATAATCTGCAGGGAATTTCTTGTGCTCTGAAAATGTCTAAGATCTGCCCTTACTAAATGCTGCATTTTATTAACTTAAAAAAAAAAAAATCACGACTGGCAGTATTGACGTCTAGAAAAACCCACTCCTACCCCAGGGGCTTCAGTATCTCCTTCCTCAGCTCAACATCTTCTCTTGATGGGTTCCACAATGTCATTTCATGAATGTTGGATAACGATTCAGGAATGCTGGAGGTTCTGATCTCATTTACAGTTGTTTCTCTGATTTTATTCTGTGCTGTAAAACAATGCACCAGACACCATGTTAATGAGAGCGGCCATTTAAAACAGGAGAAGCTAAAGTCAGATCTCATTTTACAAATCTTAGCTTTGTGGTAGAGGGTAGAAAATACTAACAACAGATAAAATGTTTAATTTCTAAGAGCCCAAACATTTGACCATCAAAAGTGAATCTCCATTTTAGGAGAGAAATCTCTTACCTGTAAGGAACCTTTCTGTAAGGGCAATGACTGTCTCTGTTTCTAATTTCTGTCTGGTCTCCTTAATCCAACGTAGAAAGATCTCTATCAGGTTTTATTGCACTGTGAATACAGCCAACATATTCCAATTATTGAATCAGAGTCCGACTGAAGGTATTGTTTTCTGTGGAGCACCCATCAGCTATTTTGCAGCACTGATGCACCCTGTCAAGCGCACTCAAATTTCTAGTTCTCTTCCTTGTCCTGGCCTGAGACAGGAGGCTCTCTCAAGAGGAATCCGGTCTTCACGCACACTTGCATTTGCCAGCTCATCTCTCCATTTGTTGACTTTGTCTAGAGTTCAGTAAGAGACAGCGAAGACACTATTTCCGCTGCAGTTACGGTGCTCCATGTTTCTCACATGATTCAGCACCAGCTAATGTCATGCTTCCCAGCAAAGGGTTTACAGATGGAATGTCACTCTGGAAATGAGATCCAGCCTCCAGGATGACTCACCTTTGTCTACTGGTAGAAACATACTACACCCAATATGCACCCCGCTCCCTCCCTCTGATTTCTCACTTAGGGCTAAAACAGCTGCAGGCTGAATTTGGCAGAAAATAGATCTCCATGTGGAGCTCTCTGGGTATCAGTCTGCTAGGAGTAATGGATTACATACACCTCTGAAGCATGTACTTTTCACCCAGAGTGCTTTGCACTGACTCACGTTGACTGGGCTTGATGACCAGATAGGATCTCTCCTGAGATAGTGAACCTCATTGAATTTTAACCAGATTGTTTTTTCAAGTGCAATTTTCCATGAAATAATCAAGTGCTTGGAGGAGTTGATTGAAAATATTCAAACACAGTTTTCTTCTTAGATTTATAACAGGTGGAGGACATAGTGGGGGTTGTATTGTTATGTGGAAAACTGGGAAATGTTATGCATGTAAAAACTATTGTATTTACTGTCGACTGTAAACTTTAATCCCCCAGTCAAAAATTAATTTTAAAAAGACTTATAACATTTAGCTGGTGGAGAGAAAGCATAAAGTCAAAGGTTATTTCTGGTTCTTGTAGAAAATCAAGGAGATATTCCCTAGTAAGAAATAATCAGGCTATGAGTTGACAAGGTTTACAAAAACCTCTATCATGTCAATAGCTTGGTGAGGAGAGAGAGTGAAAATGAACATGTAATAAGATAAATATTCCTATAGGCAGGATAGTTAGAGCTAACGCATTTTTGTCATTACATATTTTCGACACATTCTGAAATAGAGCCTCAAACAGCAGGAAGAATTTGTTTTTATATCCTCTTAAATCATTTCTTATTATCTCTTGGCAGCCCATGCAAGACCAATAGACACAGAGTTCTCAATTCGGCAAACAGCAGGCATTTTGCTTAGGATTTTCAGTGCATAATTAATGGGTCAGTTCTAAACACAAAGCAGACTCAGTCTGTATTATTAAATGACAGTTCTGAATGACAGGTGTTTCACTGCTGCCTAACACCTCTAATCATTCTTGGCTTGAGGCTTTAATGCCTGAAACTACATATAATGACAGTCCCCATTGTGAAAATGCCACAGAGACGTTAGCCGGTGCAGGCATATTTGCAAAGACAGCAGAAAATAGTGCAAAAAAAAAAAAATCAGTGTATTTCTAAATTATTTGCCTAGACTACGTTTTGTAGCAGGATAAAGAGATTGTGAAGTTCTGAAAGGAAACTAATTTCCTTATCCTGGAGTTAGTAGAGAAAAGAGTTGAAACGGTCTCTTTCAAGTCATGTTAGTGACAAAATGATGTGTGTTTTCAATTCTGGGGAACACACACACGTATTTAACTTCATGAAATAAGCTGAGTGTGGGCCACGGCAGAGCACCTGGGAACAGGAGCAGACGTGGGCAGGAGCGCCAGTCTTCAGCATCCTCCAATTCTCTCTCTTCTTTGCGCTCCTCCCTTATTTCCTTCCTTTTCCAATTTCAGTTGATCCATTTCTGAATTCCACCTCCACTTCACTTTGTAACCTACATTTAGAAATATGTTGTTGGAAGTTTGTTTTAGTATATCCCATTAAATAAGTGGAATAATAAAGAAGAATGAAATAGAGTAATCATCCAGACTGCATATGCAGGGTGGCACAATGGCTGTGTGGGACAATGTCCTGCTTTTCATGCATACTGTCCAGCTGCCAGCCTGGCCTCTGCTGCAATGAATGAGCTTCAGTGCTGTGGACTCCATCTCTCTCTCTCTCTCTCTCTCTTTCTCTCTCTCTCTCTCCATCTCTCTCTCTCTCTCTAGCTCCACCTCTATCAATAAATGAAAAGGGGAAAGAAAAGATAACCAAATGGCTAGAAATGTGTGTAAGTAGGATTGACAGGAAAGTTCCTTTGGAAGCATGCTTGTTTTGTCAGGCATGTCCCAGGTTCAAGCCACTCAGTTAATGGAGGCTTTAGCACTGTGGACTCTCTCTCCCTTGTCTGTTGCTATGACTCTGACTCTCTCTTCATATTTGTAAAATTCAGCCCTATGAGAAGTGAATCTCCAGCAGTGACAAATGTATGAATATAATGTAATTCAATCATAACATTATTGGTTTAGCCTGTATTGTCATAGACTTCATATTTGGTCTATATTTGGTGAATCAAATATACATGGCAGGAATTATTACAGAACTGAATTATTTCAAAGCAAAAATGTGGGGGCTATCTGGTTATGTCTACTTCCATCAACATAGACGTGGAGCTGAGCTTTACTGTGTATACATTGCCACATTATGGGGTGCGGACATATTTACCAAGGCCACTTCAGACATAGTGGTATGAAAGTCACACTGAGTTCACAAACATAAAATATAATAAGATTAGGAATTAGTAATGCATGACCCATTGGTGGTGTTCATTGTAGATCAGTTAATACAGTAAAGTAAAAGGAATAGTAATCATAGTTTGAAAGAGTGCATTCTTTCACTTTGAACTAAAGACGTAGTAAAATACAACCCTTATATAAAATTTAAAAAGTGTTGTCTGTACGAGATTGGCTTGCGGCTCTGCACCTGATTAACTAGATCATCCTCTGTCAGCAACACTTTCCAGTGAAAACACAAATCCTGTGTGAGTGAGTTCTTCCTGCTGTAGTTATAATGTGCTTCTTTTATTCTGTGGTGTCTCTCTATGTGGAGAATACTTATTTTCAAGTCCCCAAATGTGGAAGGAAAAAAAAAAAAGTCCTCTTGGATTCTTAACATGTGTATTTCAAAGATTTAATAGCCAATCATTGCATTTGTGTAATCCTTGGGGGGAAAAAAAAAAAAAGCACTATAGGTCATAGTATTTTGAAGTACTGTTCCATCCATCGTCTTTGGAATTTCTATTTTGCGAACTGAGCAGAGATCAGCAATAGGGAGAGAAATATGACCTCTTCTCCCATGGAACGAAATGATCAAAAGTATAGATGCGAGCCAAGAGAGAGCACTTGGGTGCATCTTCAATGTTCAACTTGACTGAAGGAATAACTTCCCTTTGGTTTCCCGCCTGGTTTCTGGAGACACTAATTCTCAGCTCGGATGATTATCTCACACTCCAGTGGCTTTGGTGCCTTCGTATAATCATCTGCTGTGAACTTTCTCTGCTCTTCACAGATACGCTGTAGGGAAGAGAGCAGTCATAAAGGATGAAAAGCTATAAAGGGCTACAGCCAGCTCCATCATAATAGCTACTATTGAGATTTCAAACAAACTCCCACAAATTGTATTTGAAGCACAGTTTCTAAAAGAATGCAGATTGGCAGTCTGAGAAGAACTCTACAGAGCTGTCCTACCCCTGCTTTCGGGAGATAAGTTTATTGGTCCTTTGTGGTCAAATAGGTGGGTCAAAGGCCAACTAGGTCTTGGCTTCCTCAATGACAATTGTGATTTCCTTAATGTGTGATAAAGGGGGATGAAAAAGTCTAATGCTGGAAAAGACTGTGCAAATACAATTCCCCATAGAGCTTCCTAAATAGTATAGGTGAAGATATTCAAGAAAATTTCTTCCTTGTAGTCCGGCAGGTGGCACAGTGGATAAAGCATTGGATTCTCAAGCACGAGGTCCTGAATTCGATCCCCAAAAGCACATGTGCCACAGTGATGTCTGGGTCTTTCTCTCTCCACCTATGTTTTTCATTAATAAATAAATAAAATCTAAAAAAAAAGAAGTTATTAAAAAAAAAAGAAGAAAATATCTTCCTATTTTTAAAATCATTCTCTAGTTCCCCGGTAATTAAAAATTCATTTTTGGGATTTTGAAATGAAAATGTGTTCTTAATCATTTACATAATACATGATAATGGAAGTAAAAACTGTTTAATTTCAGTCTTCTTTGAGTATTTTAATTATTTTAAGCTATAAGTCAATTACAGGGAGCCCTTAGCCTTCAGACAAATGGTTCACCTTGCCAAATATACAGCAAAGATCTGGAAAGAAACAACCATAGACATTTAATAGTGATTAAACAGTGCAGTTGTGGGATATATACAAGAGATCTGGTTTATACATACTCCATAAAAAAGATCAAAGAGAAAGCAAGAACAGTGAGTTGTTTTACTTAACAATGTACATTAGCATCGATGGTAGTTGCAGACCTATTGGAAGTAGAATTTGGTGCTTTAGTAAAAGAGTTGAGATTATTCCACGGCTGGAGAGAGGTGCGACTCTTCTGGAAGAAAGAGTATCAGACATTGGAGGACACGCCCTCCACGTTAAATTTCATGTCGGTCAGTAAGATTTACCTGCGTGTCCATCACATTTTTAAAAGGTGTCTTACATACAAGTGGAATTCTCGGCAACCTGTAGGAACACACCTGAGAGCCCTGGGATGCAGAAAGGACCATCTGCCGCCCAAAAGCATAGCCGGGAATCTCGTGGAGTCGGGGGGGTGTGTGGAAGTGTGCCTTTGAAAGCAGGTAGCAAGTCTGTTTTGTCTCACTTTTTTCTATCTGAGTGAAAGTCTCCCCCAACAAAATGTGCAAAAGGTAGACCCTAGCTACTCTAAAAAAAGCAGAAATTTAAGGAATTTAAGAAAGCAGAAATTTTTAGGAGAGCACTGCTCAACTCTGGCTTATGTTATGTGGGGGATTGAACCTAGGACTTTGGAGCCTCAGGCATTAAGTCTCTATATAGAATAATTATGCCATCTATCCCCTCCCAACTTTTGGTCTTAAGATAAATGAAAAGGCAAGTGTTAAATACATAAGTAATCACAGTACATACAATAGACAGAAGAACAGTGATCAAAGTTATGAAATAAATTGTTAAATGTACAACAGACTCTTGAAGATTTGCCAAAATGTAAGAGTGACAATCTACAGAAAATTAAGCAGAAAGTGACGAATAGAATGATAAAATCAAAATCAAAACAGGGCTAGAAGTATAGCTCAGATGGGAAGGTGTCTGGTTCACCATGAGCCTGAGCACAACCCACACTGCTCTGGGAGAGTTGTGTGTGTGTCGGTGTCTTTCCCATTGTCCCTTTGTCTTTTTTGTGTCTGTCTCTCTATCTGGAAAGGTTGGCCCCAGTACCCCAGTAACCACAAAGAAAAAAACAGGAAGCCACAAAACAACTGTAAAAATATAGAAGTAGGTCTATTTTAGGCATATTCCAAGGGGCCCATGACCCAACTAGCTTTTGCCTGAGCCTGACATCCAATATGCAGGTGGCCTAAGCTACTGTCCGGGGGGTGGGGGGGATGGTGTCACAGTTGTAAAAAGAACCAGAAAGCTGGATCGGGAAGAGAGTAGCTCCCAAATATGGGGGAACCATCTAAATATTGTTAAGCGTAAGCCCCATCTATCTGACCTGGGGTCTATAGTCAACACAGGAGCCTATGTCGCCTGCATCCCTGCAGTTAAAATGGACCTATTAGCTTTTTACAAAATGGAGACCCCAAATCTCCATCCAGAATATTCTTGCCTTTAGGTTCATGATTACC
This sequence comes from Erinaceus europaeus, assembly GCF_950295315.1. NCBI lineage: Eukaryota > Metazoa > Chordata > Mammalia > Eulipotyphla > Erinaceidae > Erinaceus > Erinaceus europaeus. Next base: position 65,901,975 of record NC_080180.1, read on the forward strand.
CAACAATTTGTTCTGCTTTACATCTTAACTCTTTTTCAGCCACCAGGTTCCAGATGCTACCATGATGCCAGACTGACTTCCCAAGGCAGACAACCTCACTAATGTGTCCTGGAGCCCCGCTTCCCCAGAGCCCTGCCCCACCAGGGAAAGAGAGAGGCAGACTGGGAGTGTGGACCCACCTGTCAACACCCATGTTCAGCGGGGAAGCAATGACAGAAGCATACGGAGATCTGGTGGTGGGAGTTGTGTTGAACTGTACCCTCTTTTCTTATGGTCTTGTCAGTGTTTCCATTTTCTATATAAAAACTTAAAAAAATAATAAAGTAGGCTCATTCAAATTCAAGGAAATAGACATTAAAACTATGAGACTTCGGGAGCCGGGCGGTAGCGCAGCGGGTTAAGCACAGGAGGCGCTAAGCGCAAGGACCGGCATGAGGATCCCGGTTCGAGCCCCCGGCTCCCCACCTGCAGGGGAGTCGCTTCCCAGGTGGTGAAGCAGGTCTGCAGGTGTCTGTCTTTCTCTCCTCCTCTCTGTCTTCCCCTCCTCTCTCCATTTCTCTCTGTCCTATCCAACAACGACGACATCAACCACAACAACAATAAAAAGATAAAAAGACAACAAGGGCAACACAAGGGAAGATAAATAAATAAAAATTACCAAAAAAAAAAAAAAAAAAACTATGAGACTTCTGTTTTTTTGAACTACAGTGTAAGACTGCAAAATCATAGATACTCGAAGTAATTGTAAGAATGTAAGTTCTCAGAGCTCTTTGGAAGGAGTACCTACTGCCTTCTTAAATTATATGGATGGATTGTTCTAACCTCTCTTTACTTTTTTTTTTCTCCCACTCTAATCCCATTCACCCCACAACATCCCTTTCTGTCTTTGTCTGGTATACTGATTTCAGAATTGGTAACTTTATGGGAAATGACACTATCAACAACAGGTGGCTTTATGTACTTTTTAGCCTCACCAAAAACCATTAACTTTAGTTATTTCTTAATTCGTATATTTTTCTTTGCCATCTAACATAAGACTACTTCATGTAGATTTAATGCAGTCAGATCCTTTATCAACTTTTTATTCTGTCCACTCATTTTTTATTCCAAAATTCCATTCTTTATTTTATTTAATTAATTTATTTATTGGTATAGACAGAGAGAAGTTTGCTGGGATAAAGAGAGAAAGAGAGAGAGACATGTCTGAAGTTCTACTTGGCCACTCGTGAAGCTTTCCCACTCTAGGTGAGGCCTGGGGGCTTGAACCTAAGTTCTTCTGCACTGTAATGTGTTCACTTAACCAGGCGTGCCACCACCTATCACCTCCAAAAAAGTCTTAAAGGCGGGTGGGTGGGCGGTAGCACAGCGTGTTAAGTGCACATGGCACGAAGCACAAGGACCAGCACAAGGATCCTGGTTCGAGCCCCCGGCACCCCACCTGCTAGGGGGAGTCACTTCACAGGCGGTGAAGCAGGTCTGCAGGTGTCTATCTTTCTCTCCCCTTCTCTGTCTTCCCCTCCTCTCTCCATTTCTCTCTGTCCTGTCCAACAAAGACATCAATAACAACAACAATAATAACTACAACAACAATAAAAACAAGGGCAACAAAAAGGAAATAAACAAATATTTAAAATAAATAAAGTCCTAAAGGAAGCGTGCCTTTACCTGTCACTAGAGTTCACTCTGCGCAGCAACCTCAGGAGTTAGGCCAACTCTCAGGATACGTGCAGTAACTGTGGAGCCGCTAGAACTGCTGAGAAAACATCTCCTGAGCCTCTTCTTCCGCCTTACCGAACTCCTGGCAAGCATCACAGATGGATAGATTACATGAATATGTTTGCTTCTTCAAACTGTCATAGTTTTCACGTTCACATGGCGTAGCTTTCTCAAATACTCCTTTCATGACTCAGCCAACGTGCAGTCAGGATTCTTATATTTCTCTGTATGGCCTGGCGACTCATCTCTCTTTACTGCTGAGTCACAATCCCTTGAATAGAGGTCTCACCATTCAGCCATTCGCCTACTGAAGGACATCGTGGCTTCATCCTTCTTCTGCCAATTATGAACAAAACTGTTAAATGTGTTCATGTGCAAATGTTTGTGTTTGCAAATCAGCCCCGGTCTACCCAGGAGCATAATTGCTGGATTCCTATGGTGACCATATTTATTTATGAAATAAACTGCCAAAGAGTCTTCTAAAGTGACTTTCACAATTTGCATGGCTGCTAGCAAGCAATGAATACAGAATCGATGTACTACACATCCTCACCAGTAATTGAGAGCTTCAGGTTGTTTTTTTGGTTTTTTTTTTCCATTTTCTTTTTTCCTTTGGCATTCTGCTAGGCAGCAGTGCTTTCTCATTGTCCCTTGAATTTGCATTTCCCTAGTGGCAAATCATAAACATCTTTTCATATGTTTATTTACCATCTGTTTAGGTTACTGGTGAGATTTTTTGTGTGTGTGTGGCTGTTCAGATTCATTGCCAAATTATTTTTTAATTGGGCTCCTTTTATGTTTGCACATATTTTTGGTTATGAGGTTTTTTTTTTAATCAGATATAATTTAAAAAAAATATCTCCTACAAGTTTGAGACACTTATTTCACTTTCTCAAGAACAGTACCTATGCCAAAGCAAAATGTTAATAGTAATAATTCTAGTTTCTATTCTGTAAGCAGCCATTCTTGTGCTTTTATTTCTAAAAGCACATCACTGAAATCAGTGTTATCTAGGTGTTATGCATTCCATCAGTAGTTTAATATTTTTCAATTTTACCTAGGCAAGCAAAAATGATCAACGTTCCTTTTTCTCACAACTATACTTCATAAAAGGATCTTGGAAGCCAAAAGAGTTCTCCCTTTTAAGTTTTTATTAGTAATACTCATGTTGTATATGTGTTGTCTCTGTTATTCACAATAGTTAAAACCTCCTTTTATTGAGTAGTGTATAATCCCAGATCACCATCTTCAAATAGCATCATCTTTGTCACCACAATAGATATTTTTATATTGAGACTTGAGGGCAGTGCATGCCATTGGCATTTTATAAGAAAAAGGATTTTCCATCATGAAACTCCAGTGCTCAGACCTATTACAAGGTAGAGGCCACAAGTATCCGAGGTTATTATTTAGTTTTACGGTAATATTGCATTGAGGTAGGTAATTTTTAAGCAACCGGTTGTATTTCTACTGAAAACTGCAACTTCTGCAATTATCTTTATAAAATGGACTCACCTGATAGTCTTACAGCAACTTTGACACAAGACTACTTCTACTGAAATTGCCATGATGGTTATATTGCCCTCCACACTCAGGCAATTTCTACATGTCATTCCTTCAATTCTCAACTCACTGTATAAGATACTGAATTTTAATACTTGCAAATACGATCTACAAATGATATATATAAAGTGAAGAATCTTATTGTGATGGTGAGTTAATAACTTTATTAGTTTAGCTTAGCAACTAAGTTGTTTGTTAGTTCTCTTTCTCTGAGACATTTTGCTTATTTATAAAATCAATTAGCAATCACTGAATTTTTCCTATGAGTAAAAAAAAAACCTATGAGATCCACAGTAATAAAAACTTGAGGGGATGGATACTTAATCTCTAGTTAGTAAAGCAGAAAACTTTATATAGGGAGTGTTAAACAAACAAAAAGTCCTTGAAAAGTCTAAAAATTTTAAAATAAAAGCTGAATAAGGAAAGTGTTTTAGCATTTTGAAAACAAGGTCTTTCACTGACCCAATATTTCACTGATAAAATATCTGAGTAGCCATCTGCCTACTTTCTCTTTAGTGTAAGGCTGCGGAGACTCTGGAATGGTTGTACAGAAAGACATCCAGGCCTGAGGTTCTGAGGCCCAGTTCAAAGCCACAAGCCAGAGCTTTGGATAAAGAAAACAAACAATCTAACTAACAGAATTATCTCCACAAAGGGCTCTAAATTTTAAATATCAAATGTGATTATTAAATGATTATAAAATGTGAACTATTAAAATCTGATTCTGCTTTCCCATCGTTTCAAAATAGACACTAATCCTAAATTTGCATGCCATTGAAACAGGGTAAAGAATGAAATTAGCAGGAGTCGGGCAGTGGCACAGCGGGTTAAGGGCAGGCGGCACAAAGTACAAGGACCTGCGTAAGGATCCAGGTTCGAGCCCCCGGCTCCCCACCTGCAGGGGAGTCGCGTCACAGGCTCAGGTGAAGCAGGTCTGAAGGTGTCTTTCTCTCCCCCTTTCTGTCTTCCCCTCCTCTCTCCATTTCTCTCTGTCCTATCCAACAATGACGACATCAGTAACTACAACAATAAAAATGAAGGTAACAAAAGGAAATAAATATTTAAAAAATATTTAAAAGAAAGTGAAACCGGCCTAGTGAATGCTTATCATCTGCTCACAAGTTTTA